>NC_092372.1:123329973-123428076 GCF_030028105.1 Mobula birostris | reverse complement strand
AGGTGTGCTGACATTAACGAGGGTCCGGTCCAGAGGAGGCTCATGAGAATTATTCTGGGAATTAAAGGGTTAACGTATGAGGAGCATTTGATGTCTCTGTGCCTGTACTCAATGGAGTGGGGGATCTCATTGAAACCTACTGAATATTGAAAGGCCAGATAGAGAGGATGTTTCCTGTAGTGAGGGAGTCGAGGACCAGAGGGCGCAGCCTCACAATAGAGGGACGTCCATTTAGAACAGAGATGAGAAAGAATTTCTTTAGCTTGACAGTGGTGAATCTGTGGAATTCATTGACAAAGATGGCTGTGGGGCCAAGTCATTGGGTTTATTTAAAATGGAGGTTGGTAGGTTCTTCATTAGTCCGCACATCAAAGGTTATGGGGGAGAATGGGGTTGAGAGGGACAATGAATCAGCCATGATGGAATGGTAGAGAGACTTAACGGGCTGGGTGGCCTAATTCTGGTGGTTTTATTTGGGTACCTAATGTCACTTTTTTTTGGGCTTTCCAGCAACAAGAGTCTTCCCTGTGCCAAGTGACAGAACGGCTTCCAACACGATGTGTGGGTATCAGGTGAGACCTCAACACTGAAGCTTCCCTCCCCGGCCGAGCTGAGTGATTTGTCCCCCATGGGATCTCAGCCTCTGCAGACTGAGCCGTGCACCGTTGATGGAGGGCTTGTCCCTTTGGTTTCATGGTGATGGTGGAGGTACCTGAGCCAGCTGTTCCCCCTCGATTCGGGTGACCTGACGATGGGCATCTTTGTCCAGTTTGTTCCCCAGGAGGAGAATAGAGGCCTGGTCAGATGCTGCTTCCTAAAAGAAGAGAGAGAGAGAGAGAGAATGTATTTGAGATGTGTTGTCAGACAGAGAGAGATGGAAAGAGGGAACTACAGAGATGGAGGAACACAGGCAGAATAAGGAGAAGGGAGGGGGAGAGGAAAAGATGGAAAAAAAATAAAGAGCGACAGAGAAAGGAGACCTGGACACCTGCTCGTTAATGTAAATATCTATTCAGCCAATCATGTGACAGCAACTCAATGCACAAAAGCACACAGACCTGGTCAAGAGGTTAGTTGTTCTTCAGACCAAACATCAGAATGGGGAAGAAATATGATCTAATTTAACTGTGGAATGATTGTTGGTGCCAGACAGGGTGGCTTGAGTATCTCAGAAACTGCTGATCTCCTGCGATTTTCACAAACAATGGTCTCTACGGTTTACAGAGAACAAACAAAAAGCAAGAGGGACCCAGTAAAGTAGCCATGGAGTCTATATTCTGCATTTCCCTTTCTACTACTTTGTACTGCAGCCTCTTTCTTTCGTATTTGCACAGCCCGCTGTCTTTCACCTGTTAGCAGCAGCTTACATTTCTTCCATTTACTGTGAATGCCTGCAAGAAATCAAATCTCAGGATTGTACATGGAGACGTATATATAATTTGATAATAAATTTCCTTTGAACTCAACTTTATGTACCTCTATCAAATTTCTTCTTATTCTCCTACGTTCCCTTGATTAGTTCCTAACCTATTCAACCTTTCCCTATAACTCAGGTCCTCAAGTCCCGGCAACATCCTTGTAAATCTTCTCTGCACTCTTCTAATTTTATTTATGTAAGAGGTTTCTTCTTTTGTGTTACTGCAAAGGCTAACAAAATGGCTTCTTTGTTATGTTAAAGTTAAAATGGCTTTTCTGTAATAATAACTGCGATGTAAGTTCTCTCTTTCTCTCTGCTTGTTTGGGTTATATTATTGGTAAGAGCGCAAACGAACCAATTGGGATAGATGATATTGTTTCTTGTGTGTCTGTAAGCTATTGTTTTTGCGAGCTTTGGGGTAGAAGGCGCGATGGGGACAGAGAGAGGAGATGCGATGCTGTAAGCTGGGCGACAGAATGGACCCCAAGCGGGAGTCCGAAGCCCAGGGTCTTAGGCGAGGGGAGGAAATGAAGACAGACTCATGCGGAGCATCTGGTCGACCACTGTGGTTGGTCCCAGGCGGCTGGTCGAGGAGGTCGGAGGGGATTGACTGATGGAAAGAAGATTCCATTAACTGAGCTCCAACTGTTGTGCACGAAGTGGTTGAACTTTGATAAGTGTGGCGCCTTTCACTTTCCTTTTATATTTTATCTCTATTAATTACCTAGTTCCAGTAAGATCTATAAAGTGTAATCATTTAATTGCATATGGTGTATTGTCTGTTATTTGGCGTGGTGGGGTACATTACACAGCATCCACACAAACTTGATCACCCAGTTTGTCGGGGCCGAAGGCTGCTCCCCCTAGACGGAAGCGAGCTGAGCGAGCCTGAGGCTTACCAGGGGGCTACATTTACATCTGTCCTGAAGGTAGGTGACCAAAACAGCACGCAATGCTCCAAATTAGGCCTCATATAAGATATTGGTCTAACATCCCATCTCCTGTACTCAGTACATTGATTTCTGAAGGCCAATGTGCCAAAAGCTCTCTTCGCAACCCTATCTACTGTGATGTCACTTTCAGGGAATTATAGATCTGTATTCCGAGACCCCTCTGCTCTTCTGCAGTCCTCAGTATCCTACCATTCACTGTGTAAGACATAGTGTGGTTTGTCCTCCCAAATTGCAGCACCTCACACTTGCTTGAATTAAAGTTGAATCAATATTCCGACAGCTCAGCTAGCACAAGAGGATGTCTTTGTCCCTTGCATCTTTAAGACCTGCTCGAGGCTCCAGCATGTTGTTTTAAGCAGGGAAGGGAAGGGACAGTGTTCCTTACCTTGACACAAGACAGCCAGTAGCGCACTTCAGTGAACGAGCTCGTGGACGTAATGTCGTACATCACAACCACGCCATCGGCTTTCCTGAAGAACTGTTTAGTCATACTGCGGAACCTACGAGACGATGGTAAAATGACATCAGAAAGCAGCAGGGGCCACACCTCCCATTAGAGCGTGAGACCATAAGACACAGGAACAGAATTCGGCCCATTGTGTCTGCTCTGCACCATGACTCATTTATTCTCCCCCTTAATCCCATTCTCCTGTCTTCTCCCCGTAACCTTTGGCACTCTGACTAATCAGGAACCTATCAAACTCCACTTCATCTCTGTTCTAAATGGACGTCCCTCCATTCTGAGGTTGTATCCTTTGGTCCGAGACTCACCCACTATAGGAAACATCCTCTCCACATCCACCTTATTGAGGTTTTTCAATATTCAGGAGGTTTCAATGAGATCCCCCCCTCATTGTTCTAACTCTAGTGAGTACAGGCCTGGAGCCATCAAATGCTGCTCATGAGTTACAAAATACACATGGACTAAGATGTTAACTGTCCTGTGCTATCACCAGTGGGATCATCAGTTGATCTGCCACCTGTCTTCAGGAGTTTCGGCCCGCTTATGATCAAGACTCCTTCGAGATGGTGGGCCAGCAGTGCTAAAGCACCACCTCCCACTGGTGAGCTTAAAAACTTGGCATCTGCCTCTATCAGAGTTGCTGGTCACGTCCATCCAACAGATAGTCCACTCTTCAGGTGTCTATGCAACTACTGAAGGGTTTGCAAGGTATGTATACACTGTCTGACTATCTGCCCCTCTGGACATACTTGGTCCACACCCATGCTGATCCGTTCTCTGCTGCCTCAGCTACAGCCCTGCTGGTTGACTTGATCTCTCTTCTAGTGAAGCCAAGGTCACGCAGCCACTTCTGGAAAGTGAATGCAATAAACCCACGGCAGCCTAATTCGAATGGATAGCATGAGACCTTCCACCCTCTGTCTCGGCACTCTGATCTCAACTCTGCATTCTTGGTTAACTTGCGTTCATGGGCTTCATCGATGTTGTCTTCCCAGGGGACTGTGAGTTCACCAATAACCACTTCTCTACTGGTGTCAGACCATACGATTATATCTGGACACAATGTTGTAAAAGCTATTTGCTCCGGGAAACTACCTTTCCCATCCAGGTCAGCCTTGACACACCAATCATTGGCTGAAGAAAGTATGCTTGATCGTGAGCCTGTGCTGTACACCCTTGACTTGGAGCCTTCTTTCACAACTGATATGCGATGTTCTGTGCAGCATGGGGCATGAGATAAGTTGTGCTGCAGTACTCTCTGCTCAACCGCTTCTGTTACAACTTTGAGAACATTGTTATGTCTCCAAGTGTACATGCCACTGGAAAGATTGACTCTGCATGCACTCAAGATATGTTGAAGTGTTCCCTTCTTGCCACAAGCAGCACACCTGTCTGTCTTATCTTCATACCAGGTGCTGAGGTTGGCAGGTGTTGGGAGCAGATCGTACGTTGCTCTGCATAGAAAGGAAATGCGGAGCGGTTCCATCTGCCACAGAACATTCCAAGATAAGTGTCGTTGTTCAACACTTTCCCACCGGGTCCAAGTCCCTTGTTTGGCCAGGCCAGCTGTCTTAGTTAACCTCTTCTCCTCTTCTACCTCTCGTATGTCTCATATATTAACCCTTTCATTCCCGAGATCATTCTGGTCAACCTCCTCTGGACCCTCTCCATCATGGATAATTTTTAACTCTGAAGCAGCGAAGATCAGAGATTAAGAGGGAAAATTGCTCCAAATTGCCCAGAGTGTGGAAAGTTACAGCAAAAGGAAGTTTGGTTCTTGGGAAATTCACCTTATCTTTAAGATGTGAGGAGCTATTTTAATGTGTTAAATAAGACCACCAGAGATTATGCAGACACTGGAAATCCAGAGCAACAGACACTAAATGCTAGAGGAACTCAGCAGATCAGGCAGCATCTATGGTGGGGAATAAGCAGTCATGTTTCAGGTTGAGACCTTGATGCAATGAGTCAGGATACTTTCCTAATGTTGCCATAGCCTGGGGGTGGTAACAGGATTAACATAGAACCTAGAATAGTACAGCACAGTACAGGCTCTTTGGCCCACAATGTTGTGCCGAACCTTAAAACCCTTCCTCCCATATAACCCCCCACCTTAAATTCTTCCATATACCTGTCTAGTAGTCTCTTAAACTTCACTAGTGTATCTGCCTCCACCACTGACTCAGGCAGGGCATTTCACGCACCAACCACTCTCTGAGTAAAAAACCTTCCTCTAATATCCCCCTTGAGCTTCCCACCACTTACCTTAAAGCCATGTCCTCTTGTATTGAGCAGTGGTGCCCTGGGGAAGAGGCACTAGCTGTACACTCTATCTATTCCCCTTAATATCTTGTACACCTCTATCATGTCTCCTCTCATCCTCCTTCTCTCCAAAGAGTAAAGCCCTAGCTCCCTTAATCTCTGATCATAATGCATACTTTCTAAACCAGGCTGCATCCTGGTAAATCTCCTCTGTACCTTTTCCAATGCTTCCACATCCTTCCTATAGTGAAGCGACCAGAACTGGACACAATACTCCAAGTGTGGCCTAACCAGAGTTTTATAGAGCTGCATCATTACCTCGCGACTCTTAAACTCTATCCCTCGACTTATGAAAGCTAACACCCCATAAGCTTTCTTAACTACCCTATCCACCTGTGAGGCAACTTTCAGGGATCTGTGGACATGTACCCCCAGATCCCTCTGCTCCACCACACTTCCAAGTATCCTGCCATTTACTTTGTACTCTGCCTTGATTAAGTGCTCCCAGTGTTGTCAAACAGCCTCTAACAACCAAGTCCAGCTCTTAGCCTTCACGTGTGGCTTGACTACCAAGCCTGATGGATCCATTTCTACTGACAGGAGAAGGGGCAAATGGGGCTTGTCAGCTGCGGTTGGCAGCTCATCTTGGAGAAGGAAAACTCTGACCTCAAATTTCCACTGCCTTGCACCTGTACCCACTCATGGGAAAGGCTTCAGGGTAAACTCCGAGAGAAAAAATCCAGAGCTGGAGTCCCTAAGGCAGTCCATCATTGAGATCACCGCTGACTGGCAATTCCTGCGTGCCAAAATGCATCGGCCTCTGCTGTTCCAATGGGTTCATCAGCTGTGTGGAGTCGGGGAGCCTGCCACTTGGGTAACAGCTTGTTCTCCATGTCGTACTGGCCTGGCTTGCACATTGATTGAACGTAGACAGCTGGGACACATCACCCATGGTTGACCTCGACCCTCAGAGGCCGCCAACATCTGTGGAAGCTTGTTAGTGTTTTAAGTTTCACACCGAGCCTCCTGGGACATTTTTAGGTCAGCGTTTCATACTAGCCTACGTGTGATGAGCATTTTGTGTGTGAGCAGCAACAGGAGATGGGTGAAGAACATACAAACTGCTGAGACAGCTAGTGAGCAGGTTCAGGAAAGTGGCTGGTGGGTGGCTTTGCTGCCCTAGTCAGCTGGCTCAGCACTCCCAGCTCTGTTCTGCTCAACGCAGCCTCTGATTTGTACAAACAGTCGAAATTCTGCACAGCAGTGTGTGAACAACGACAGTTGATGCCTATTGGCTGGGAGGGCAATTACATGATCAGAGGGAGCTCTACCCCCCCACAACGTCATTCACCTGGAAGGCGCATGGGGCCAAAAATTGAGAAAGGAGTCTGATTCAACAAGAGCAAAGGTCATTCAGAGAAACACACAAAATTCTGGAGCAACTCAGCAGGTCAGGCAGCATCAATGGAGGGGAATAAACAGTCACCATTTTGGGCCAAAACCCTTCATCAGAACTGAAATGGAAGAGGGAAGAGGCCACAATAAGAGGAGAGGAAGGAGTACAAGCTGGTTGGTGATAGGTGAACCAGGCGATGGGGAGAGTGGGGGGAAGGGACGAAGTGAAAAGCTGGAAGGGGATAGGTGGAAGAGATGAAAGGCTGAAGAAGCAGGAATCTGATTGGAGAGGGGAATAGACCATGGGAGAAAGGGAAGGAGGAGGGGAACCAGAGGGACCTGATAAGTAGGTGAGGAGAAGAGAAGGGGTAAGAGGGAAGTCAGAATGGAGAATGGAAAAAGAGATTAGTAGGAGGGGGGAGAAATTACCAGCAGGAAAAATCGATGTTCCTGTCATCATGTGGGAGGCTACTCTGATGGAATATGAGGTGTTGCTACTCCCACCAGAGAACGACCTCATCATGGCTGTAGAGGAGGCAATAGACTGACATGATGGAATGGGAGGTCAAGTTAAAATGGGTGGCCACTGGGTTTTCAAGAAAGTGGTCCCCCAGTCTACCTCAGGCATCAGGAGTACCGAGTGCAGTAGATGATCCCACCGGACCTCCTTCTCTTTCCCTTTCTTCCACCTTCAATGCACACCAACATCTTTACTACCGACCACGTGAGCCTCTATCGATGCCCCCGTCATCTCCCATCGATTTCACAGAACATAGAACAGTACAGCACAGGAACAGGCCCACAGTGCTGTGCTGCACCAATTAAATTAGTAACCAAATGGCCAACTAAACTAATCCCGCATGCCCACACAATGTCCATATTCCTCTATTTCCCTCACGTTCATGTGCCTATCTAAACATCTCTTAAAAATCTCTCATATTTCTGCCTCTACCTCCACCCCAGGCAATGCATTCTGGGCACCCACCACTCTCTGAACAAAAAAAACTTGTCCTTCACATCTCCTTTGAAATTACCCCCTCTCACCTTTCCCTCTCTCACCTTCTTCCAATCTCTTTCTCTACCTGTCAGCAACACTCTTACTTGCTCAGTCTTTGCATTTTGCCATGACCAATGACTCCAGTTGAAGCTCCCACTTACCGCTCCTGCCCTGCTGTGTCCCACACCTTTAGGGCGATATGTCTGTTCTCCACATTTAGGCTCTTCACTCGAAAGTCCACTCCTGCAATAATGAGAGAGCAGATTAATGGGGTGATAAAGCGTGATGACAGCTTCACACACCCTGTACCGTAGGAAGAACTCTAACAACAGGATGCGATTTCACTACAGACTCACCTCTCTCATAGAGCCAGTGACCCGCTGTTATCTGTGGGTCAGAACATGCAGGCTTCAAATCTAGCCACACTGATACCTGCCCAGTACAACACACAGCATCCA
The DNA here is from genome assembly GCF_030028105.1 of Mobula birostris. Taxonomy (NCBI): domain Eukaryota; kingdom Metazoa; phylum Chordata; class Chondrichthyes; order Myliobatiformes; family Myliobatidae; genus Mobula; species Mobula birostris. Next base: position 123,420,131 of record NC_092372.1, on the reverse strand, counting down.
ATCCAATAAACTCTTCCTGTCCTGTCCTGATAAGAACAACTGCAATGTGCTTTGAGAAAAGATTCAGTTTGGCTGTGTGTCAGGAACTCTTTGTGTAACACAGTGCTGAGTCTGGGATAGTGTATCCCCCTGACCCAGAGCTGTGTCTATGATACAGTGTGTCCCCCTGTCCCAGTGCAGTGTCTGGGATACAGTGTCTCCCCCTGTCCTAGTGCAGCATCTGGGATACAGTGTGCCCCCCTGTCCCAGTGCAGCGTCTGAGATACAGTGTGTCCCCCTGTCCCAGTGCAGTGTCTGGGATACAGTGTGTCTTCCTGTCCCAGAGCTGTGTCTATGATACAGTGTGTCTTCCTGTCCCAGAGCTGTGTCTGTGATACAGTGTGTCTCCCTGTCCCAGTGCTATGTCTGTGATACAGTGTGTCTCCCTGTCCCAGTTCTATGTTTGTGATACAGTGTGTCTTCCTGTCCCAGAGCTGTGTCTGTGATACAGTGTGTCTCCCTGTCCCAGTGCTATGTCTGTGATACAGTGTGTCTTCCTGTCCCAGAGCTGTGTCTGTGATACAGTGTGTCTCCCTGTCCCAGTGCAGCGTCTGAGATACAGTGTGTCCCCCTGTCCCAGTGCAGTATCTGGGATACAGTGTGTCTTCCTGTCCCAGAGCTGTGTCTATGATACAGTGTGTCTTCCTGTCCCAGAGCTGTGTCTGTGATACAGTGTGTCTCCCTGTCCCAGTGCTATGTCTGTGATACAGTGTGTCTCCCTGTCCCAGTTCTATGTTTGTGATACAGTGTGTCTTCCTGTCCCAGAGCTGTGTCTGTGATACAGTGTGTCTCCCTGTCCCAGTGCTATGTCTGTGATACAGTGTGTCTTCCTGTCCCAGAGCTGTGTCTGTGATACAGTGTGTCTCCCTGTCCCAGTGCAGCGTCTGAGATACAGTGTGTCCCCCTGTCCCAGTGCAGTGTCTGGGATACAGTGTGTCTTCCTGTCCCAGAGCTGTGTCTATGATACAGTGTGTCTTCCTGTCCCAGAGCTGTGTCTGTGATACAGTGTGTCTCCCTGTCCCAGCGCTATGTCTGCGATACAGTGTGTCTCCCTGTCCCAGTTCTATGTTTGTGATACAGTGTGTCTTCCTGTCCCAGAGCTGTGTCTGTGATACAGTGTGTCTCCCTGTCCCAGTGCTATGTCTGTGATACAGTGTGTCTTCCTGTCCCAGATCTGTGTCTGTGATACAGTGTGTCTCCCTGTCCCAGTGCTGTGTCTGTGATACAGTGTGTCTCCCTGTCCCAGTGCTATGTCTGTGATACAGTGTGTCTTCCTGTCCCAGAGCTGTGTCTGTGATACAGTGTGCCCCCCTGTTCCAGTGCAGTGTCTGGGATACAGTGTGTCTCCCTGTCTCAGTGCTGTGTCTGTGATACAGTGTGTCCCCCTGTCCCAGTGCAACATCTGAGATAGTGTGTCTCCCTGTCCCAGTGCTATGTCTGTGATACAGTGTGTCTCCCTTTCCCAGTGCTATGTCTGTGATACAGTGTGTCCCTCTGACTTGTGCTGTGTCTGAGATACAGCGTGTCTCCCTGTCCCAGTGCTATGTCTGTGATACAGTGTGTCCCTCTGACTTGTGCTGTGTCTGAGATACGACTGACAAGGTGCTCAGGAAGCTTAATGGTCTGAGGGTGGATAAATCTCCTGGACCTGATGGAATACACCCTCGGGTTCTGAAGGAAGTAGCTGGAGAGATTGCGGAGGCATTAACAATGATCTTTCAAGAATCAATAGATTCTGGTGTTGTACCGGATGACTGGAAAATTGCAAATGTTACTCTGCTATTTAAGAAGGGTGGGAGGCAGCAGTAAGAAAACTATAGACCTGTTAGCCTGACATCAGTAGTTGGGAAGTTGTTGGAACCAATGGTTAGGGATGAGGTTACAGAATACTTGGAGGCACATGACAAGATAGGCCAAAGCCAGCATGGTTTCCTGAAAGGAAAATCCTGCCTGACAAACCTACTGCAATTCTTTGAGGAAATTACAAACAAAGTAGACAAAGGAGATGCAGTAGATGTGGTGTACTTGAATTTTCAGAAGGCCTTTGACAAGGTACCACAGATGAGGCTGCTTAGCAAGATAAGAGCCCATGGAATTATAGGGAAGTTACTAGCATGGGTGGAGCATTGGCTGATCAGCAGAAAACAGAGAGTGGGAATAAAGGGATCCTATTCTGTCTGGCTGCAGGTTACCAGTGGAGTTCCTCAGGGGTCAGTGTGGGGACCGCTGCTTTTTATGATGTATGTCAATGATTTGGACTATGGTATTAATGGATTTATGGCTAAATTTGCCGATTATACAGAAAATGGGTGGAGGAGCGGGTAGTGTTGAGGAAACAGAGAGCCTGCAGAGAGACTTAGATAGTTTAGGGGAATGGGCAAAGAAGTGGCAAATGAAATACAATGTTGGAAAGTATATAGTCATTCACTTTGGTGGAAGAAATAAATGGGCAGACTATTATTTAGATGGGGAGAGAATACAAAATGCAGAGATGCAAAGGGACTTGGAAGACCCTGTGCAGGATACCCTAAAGGTTAACATTTATGTTGAGTCAGTAGTGAAGAAGGTGAATGCAATGTTGGCATTCATTTCTAGATGTATAGAATATAAGAGCAGGGATGTGGTGTTGAGGCTCTATAAGGCACTCGTGAGACCACACTTGGAGTATTGTGTGCAATTTTGTGCTCGTTATTTTAGAAAGGATATACTGACATTGGAGAGGGTTCAGAGAAGATTCACAAGAATGATTCCAGGAATGAAAGGGTTACCGTATGAGGAATGTCTGGCAACTCTTGGGCTGTATTCCCCGGAGTTCAGGAGAATGAGGGGGGATCTCATAGAAACATTCTGAATATTAAAAGGCCTGAACAGATTAGATATGACAAAGTTATTTCCCATGGTAGGGGAGTCTAGGACAAGAGGGCACGGCTTCAGGATTGTAGGACGTCCATTTAAAACAGAGATGCAGAGAAATTACTTTAGTCAGAGGGTGGTAAATCTGTGGAATTTGTTGTCATGAGCAGCTGTGGAGGCCAAGTCACTGGGTGTATCTAAGGCAGAGATAGACAGGTTCTTGATTAGCCAGGAAATCAAAGGGTATGGGGAGAAGGCAGGGGAGTGGGGATGGCTGGAAGAATTGGATCAGCCCATGATTGAATGGCAGAGCAGACTCAATGAGCTGAATGGCCCACATCTGCTCCTGTATCTTATGGTCTTATGGTCTTATACAATGTGCCTCCTGTCTTAGTGCTGTGTCTGAGATATTGTGCATGTCTTTGATCCAGTGCTCTGTCTGGGATATAGTGTGTCCCCATGAACCACTGCTGTGTCTGAGATACAGTATCCCCCCGTCCCAGTGCTGTGTCTGTGATACAGTGTGACCCCCTGTCCCAGTGCTGTGTCTGCGATACAGTGTGACCCCCTGTCCTGGTGCTATGTCTGCGATACAGTGTGACCCCCTGTCCCAGTGCTGTGTCTGCGATACAGTGTGACGCCCTGTCCCAGTGCTGTGTCTGCGATACAGTGTGACCCCCTGTCCCGGTGCTATGTCTGCGATACAGTGTGACCCCCTGTCCCGGTGCTGTGTCTGAGATACAGTGTGTCCCCCCGTCCCAGTGTTCTGTCTGAAATACTATGTCTCTTTGACCCAGTGTGGTGTCTGTGATACAGCGTGTTCCTCTGACTCAGTACTGTGCCTACGATACAGTGTGTTCCCCTGTCCCAGTACAGTGTCTAAGATGTGTCCCCCTGTCCCAGTGCTGTATCTATGATACAGTGTGTTCACTGTCCCAGGGGCCTGCCTATGATACAGTGCCCCCCTGTCCCAGTGCTGTGTTTGCAAAACAGTGTGTCCCCCGTCCCAGTGCTGTATCTGCAATAGTGTGTCCCCCTGCCCCAGTGCTGTGTCCATGATGTATTGTGTTCACTGTCCCAGGGGCCGTCTGTGACACAAGGGGAGCTTAAAGTGGCTCTGATACTTCACTGTGCTCCAGATTAAGGTAAGCTCACTCTCTCTGCTTCTGTTTTCTCTCTCTTTGTGTTATAATTCAGCACTCATTTCTTCTTTAGAACTCTGTGAAAATAGTGTGGAGGCTGGGTTCCCGTCCCTTGATGCAGAGATAGCCCCTGTTGCTGGAAAGCCCTAGGATGAAAGTGTCTAATACAAAACTAGTCGAGAGTAACCTGTAGAAACACTCAGGTGTCATATAGTGGAATCCTTTTCCACAGCTGATTGTTGGAGCAGTGAGCCTATAAACTGTCATGGTTTGATGGGAAACATCACTGAAAATAAACAGCATTATAAGCAAGGTAAATATACACACAGTGGTTACTGTCTTAATCAGTTTTCTTGTGATTGCAAGACCCTGTTGGACATTGGTGGCATGAGGTGCTGCAGGTCCAGTTCATTGGTTTATTGTTGAACGGTGGAGGAGCTGCATGGCTTCAGTTGTAGCTAAGACTAGGCCCCAAGCCTCAGCGTCACCCCTTCTCAGCAGCCCAGGGGTGAGGCACTGGAGTTGGTTCTGGAGTGGGTGTTGCTCACCATCCATTCTGCCATCGGTGCTCGGCAGAAGACAAGTTGTATGTTTCAGCTGCAGACTGCTGCACCATTCATGGACTTAGGGACTTGGACTATTTTTTGTGTGACTGTGTTTAACTGCTATCTTATGCGCTACATGTACTGTATGTACTGTGTGTGACTGCGGGTACTGTGTTTTGCACCTTGGCCCCAGAGGAACGCTGTTTGTTTGGCTGTATTCATGGGTATTCATGTGTGGTTGATTGACAATCAAACTTGAACTTGAACTTAATGAGGTGGCCACTGAACATATGTTCGTGACTATTTGAGTTACTGTCAGTTTGAACTTGTCTGGCCATTGTCCACTGACCTCTCTCATTAACAAGGTGTTTTTGCCCATAGAGCTACCACTCACTGGATGGTTTCTGTTTTTCACACCATTCTCTGTAAACACTAGAGACTGTTGTATGTGAAAAAAACCAGGAGATCTGCAGTTTCTGAGATACTCAAACCACCCTATCTGGCACCAACAATCATTCCATGGTCAAAGTCACTCAGATCACATTTCTTCCCTATTGGTCTGAACAACAACTGAACCTCTTGACCATGTCTTCATTCTTTTATGAATTGAGCTGCTGCCACATGATTGGCTGATTAGATATTTATACTAGCGAGCAGGTGCACAGGGGTACCTAATAAAGTGGCCACTGAGTGTACCTGCACGTTTGGGGGGTAAGTATGAACAGAATACCTCTCTAACTTGGCATTTGGTGAAAGAGTACCTCGAGTCGTTTAACCTGATTGCTGGGCTCATCCAGGGAAGGCCTACACAACGGGGTTTCTCCCGACAGACTGTGTCTATGCAACAAACAGAACATAGAAGATGGGGAAACAGTAGCGAAGCACTTGGTACGAAACTATTACAGATTGGTGTGTTGGAGTTCGGAGTTCCACTCTGACATCATCCGTAAGGAGCGTGTACGTTCTCCCCGTAGAATGCATGGGTTTCCTCCGGGTGCTCCAGTTTCCTCCCACAGTCCAAAGATGTACCGGTTAGTAGGTTAATTGGTCATTGTAAATTGTCCTGTGATTAGGCTCGGGTTAAATCGGTGAGCTGCTAGCAGCATGGCTCAAAGGGCCGGAATCTCTAAATACAGTAAGTTAATAAATAAACGGACAGTACAGGCCCTTCGGCCCACAATGTTGTGCTGATGTTTTTACCCCAAGATCAATTTACCCCTTCCTTCCCACATAGCACTCCATTTTTCTACCATGGATGTGCCTCCCTAGAAATTTTTTTAATGCCCCTGATGTACCTGCCTCTATCACCCCTGGTGGGGTGGTCCATGCACTCACCACTCTGTGTAAAAATGTTACCTCTGACATACCCCCCCCACCACTAAACTTCTCTCCAATTACCTTCAAGTTATGCTCCCACTCTCTGAATTAGTTTTAATCTGTCACTTGCATTGAACAATGTCATCATACCTATAGTGGAAGAGAGGCCTGGCTGGTAGTGACCCTCACAGAAATTCTGGATGAAGGATGTTTTTCCAACACTCGCATCCCCAACAAAGATGACGTTGTATTCTGGTTCGGGGTCGTTGGGCTTCTCCACCTGTGCAAAGGAGGGAAAATGTTGTTGCATTGGGAACATATTGTACATCCAATTCACGTTATCACTGTGAGATCAGGCTCACAGGTCCAGCAACTCGAATGGCTGCGACTACATCTTCCATCCACTTAATACAATAACCCTATTAGACGTGATAGCAGAAATAGGCCATTGGGCCCATCAAGTCTGTTCTCCCATTCCATCATGGGTGATTTATTATCCCTCTCAAACCCCATTAACCTGCCTTACCCTGTAACCTTTGATGCACTGACTAATCAAATACTTACCAATTTCTGCTTTAAATATACTCAATGATTCGGCTTCCACGGCTACCTGTGGCGATGAATTCCACAGATTCACCACTCCCTGGCTAAAGAAATCCCTCCTAAACGGATGTCCCTCTATCCCGAGGCTGTGCCTTCTGGTACTAGACTCCCCCACTACAGGAAACATCCTCTTCATGTCCACTCTACCTAGGCCTTTCAATATTTGAAAGGTTTCAATGGAATCCCCTTTATTCTTCTAAACTCCATCGAGTACAGGCCCAGAGCCATGAAACACTTCTCATATGTTGACCCTTTCATTCCCAGGATCATTCTCGTGAACTTCCTCTGGATCCTCTCCAATGCCAATACAAGGATACACATTGTATCCAAAGGAAATACAGAGGGGGTTGCGTGACTCTGTTGGTAAAAAGTAAAATCAAATTCTCAGAGGGAGGTGACATAGGATCAGAAGATGTAGAGTCCTCGTGGGTAGAGTTAAAAAGCAGTGAGAATAAGAAGACCCTAATGGGGATTATATACGGGCCTGTATGTGGGTTATATATTACAATGGGAGATAGAAAAGGCATGTTAAATGGGCAATATTACAATAGTCATGGGGGATTTCAATATTTAGCTAGATTGGGAAGATAAGATTGGCGGTGGATCCCAAGAGAGGGAATTTGTAGAAATCCTATGAGATAGCTTTTTAGAGTAGTTTGTGGTTGAGCCCACGAGGGGAAAGGCAATTCTGGATTGGGTGTTGTGTAATGAACCAGATTTGATTAGTGAGCTTAAGGTAAAGGAACCCATAGGTGTCGGTGATCAAGATATGATAGGATTCACCCTACAGTTTGAGAAGGTAAAGTCAGATATATTGATATTATAGTGGAGTAAAGGAAATTGCAGAGGCATTAAAAAGGAGCTGGCCAAAGTTGATTGGAGGAGGACTCTCGCATTGGCTATATTTAAAGTAGAGGTTAAGGGTGTCAAAGGTTATGGGGAGAAGGCAGGAGAATGGGGTTGAGAGGGATAATAAATCAGCAATGATAGAATTGTAGAGCTGAATTGATGGGCCGAATGGCATAATTCTGCTCCTATGTTCATGATCTTATACCAGGACATCCTCCTTTCGATAAGAGACCCAAAACTGCTCATAACGCCCCCGGTGCAATCTGATAAATGCCTTGTACTTAACTCACCATATGCATTTCCACATATTAGGAATTTTCTGTGGCAGTTTGGTGCGACATGCAACGAAAAACAACAACATTCAACAATAATAAAGAATCATGAATTATATAAAAATAGATTAGAGGTTAAAGTATGGATCTGGAATAAGATGTGCATAAATATATAAATATTGGGATGTATTTACAATGTAAACAGCATTAAAGCGTTTACAGTGCAGTGACTGGAGTTATAGATGGGGGTGGTGAGGGGATATTGAGAATGGTTGATCAGACTAATTTCCTGGGGAAAGAAACTTTGAAGATGGCGTGGTTTTTGTTTAAATAGCCCAAGAGAACTTTCCAGAGGGAGCTTTTGGAAAAGACATTTTATAGGGTGGCTAGTACCTGCAATGATTTTCCCTGCCTGCTTCTTCGTTCTGCACACGTACATATCTTGCGGATGACAGTCCACAGCCGTGGTCTTTTCTACTGACTTGACAGTTCACTGTATTTTTCAGATGCTGCACCCCAGATGGACTGTCTTGATGATCATCATGGCATTTAGCCTGAAACGGGGTGGACTGGGAGGGTGTGAGTTGGGGGGAGTGTAGTTAGCCTCTCTCTTGTGAAAAACAACAATGTGAGGCAAGGATATTTCTGTCATGTATCAGCCAATGCCTGGGAATTGCCCAGGCTCTCACCCTTCATTACTGAAGATCTGTAAATGTAATTGAACTCTATGCAATCTGCTCAGGTGCACCAAGGAGATTGACCAGGGTTCTGCCTGGGTTAGAGGGCATGTCTTATGAGGACAGTTTGAGTGAGCTAGGGTTTTTCTCCCTGAAATGGAGGAGGAGGAGAGGTGATTTGACAGAGGTGTGCAAAATGATAAGAGGCATAGATAGAGTGGACAGGCAGACACTTTTCCCCAGTGTGGAAATGGCTAATACCAGGGGGCATAACTTTGTGTTTGGGGGAAAATATAGGGGGCTGTCACAGATAAGTTTTTTTTTTGTGTAGAGAGTGGTGATGCGTGGAACATGCTGCCAGTGGCAAAGGCGGATACATTAGGTCTAACCGAGGAGGGTTCTGGGTCCCAGGACCGTCGACCTCATTCATTCTCTCCAATGCCTCATCACTTACTGAGGTGGCTGCCGGTTCATTATGAGCCCCGTCTCCGCCTTCACCATCGAGCCTCGGGCCAGCGTCCTCTCCCAGGGTCTCCGGTTTGCTCGAAGTGTCGCGAGTGGTCTGCCGCTGGATGGAGGGAGTCCTCTGCAGTCTGTGGAGTAGAGGTGACAGAGGGAGGTGAGGATTACTCTGTGTTTAATAGTAAAGTAGATAAGAGAATGCAGTGAAAGTTTAAAGGCTTGCTGTAGTAACACTGATCACAGGGTTGATGGACTGAAGAAAACTGCAGACCGTTCAGTAATACACTCCTCCTGGACTTGTCAGTCACACACGGCCTGTCTCTTGATTCCTGTCAGAAGTTTTCACATTTTGCACTTTATTCAAGCATCACTCCAAGGCTCTCTCAGACTATATTTCAGATTTCTCTCCCTAAAATTGTACTTCTGTTATGATGTTTAGATGGTTTAATTTGATGTGGAGGTTACACCCAGAGGCCACTTTAATTCCATATCTCCTGTGCCTGATAAAGGGTCACTGAGTGTATGTTTGTGGTCTTCTGCTGCTGTAGCCCGTCCTCTTCAGAGTTCAACATTCAGAGGGACTCTTCTGCACACCACTGATGTAACACGTGGTTATGTGAGTTACTGTCAGCTTCAACTAGCCCGACCTCTCTCATTAACAAGCTGTTTTCACCCACAGCACTGGCTCCAGACACCATTGTGTGTGAAAATCCCGAGAGATCAGCAGTTTCTGTGATACTCAAACCACCCCTTCTGGCACTAATGATCATTCCATGGTCAATGTCACTTAGGCCATATTTCTTCCCGATTCTCTTGTTTGGTCTGAACAACAACTGAACCTCTTGACCATATCTGCATGTTTTTATGCATTGAGTAGCTGTCAAATGATTGGCTGATTAGATATTTGCATTAACGAGCTGGTGTATAGGTGTATCTAATAAAGTGGCCACTAAATGTTAATGTCCATGACATCTCTGTTAAATCGGTGGTGAAGATGGCAAAAGCAATGTTGGTGTTTATTTTGTGAGGACTAAACTAGAAAAGCAAGGATGTAACTCAGTCTTTATAAGGCACTGGTCAGACTACACGGAGTATTGTGAGCAGTTTTGGGCTCCTTATCTAAGAAAATATGTGCTGGCATTGGAGAGAGTCCAGAGGAGGTTCACGAGAATGATTTTGGAATGAAAGGGTTAATGTATGAGTAGCAGTCAATGACTCTGGGTCTGTACTCACTGGAGTTCAGAAGAATGAGGGGGATATCGCTCTAACCTATCAAATATTGAAAGGCCTAGATAGAATGGATGTGAAGAGGATGTTTCCTACAGTGGGTGAGTCTCGGACCAAAGGGTACAACCTCAGAATAGAGGGACATCTATTTAGAACAGAGATGAAGCAGAGTTTGATAGGTTCTTGATTAGTCAGAGTGCCAAAGGTTACGGGGAGAAGACAGGAGAATGGGGTTGAGAGGGAGAATAAATGAGTCATGGTGCAGAGCGGACACAATGGGCCGAATTCTGTTCCTGTATCTTATGGTCTCACGCTCTAATGGGAGGTGTGGCCCCTGCTTCTTTCTGATGTCATTTTACCATCGTCTCATAGATTCTGCAGTATGACTAAACAGTTCTTCAGGAAAGCTGATGGTGTGTCTGTGATGTACGACATTACGTCCACAAGCTGTAGTGGGGACGTCAGGAACCAGAGGGTACAGCCTCAGAATAGAGGGATGTTGGTTTAGAACAGAGATGAGGAGGAATTTCTTTAGCCAAGGGTGGTGAATCTGTGCAATTCATTGCCACGGACAGCTGTGGAGACCACCACTTGGTACATTTAAGGTGGAGTTTGGTAGTTTCTTGATTAATCAGGGTGTCAAAGGTTACAGGGAGAAGGCAGGAGAATGGGGGTTGAGAGGGATAGTAAATCAGCCATGATGGAATGGGCCAAATGGTCTAATTCTGCACTTATGTCTTAAATGTTACCATAGACTACCTTTCTTGCAGGCATTTACAGGAAGGAAGACATTCACGTAAAGGAAGGAAGACATTCACTTAAAGGAAGGTAGAGAAAAATGTGCAGTGTGTGGAGAGTTGTCATGGAGTCATAGAACACTACTGCACAGAAACAGGACATGCCAAACTATTAAACTGCCCAGACCCATCGCCCTGCACCTGAACCATAGCCCTCCGTACCCCTCCCATCCAAATTTCTCTTCAATATTGACATTAAACCCACATCCACCCCACGCTGGCAGCTTGTTGCACCCTCTGAGTGAAGACATTCCCCCTCAGCTCTTGTTCTTGTTCTGTGAACGCTGGACAAGACTCTCTCATCATACTGGCAAAGGGCTTGCGGGACAGCTACAACATCATTTACCTCTCTGTCTCCTCCTGGAGGCTCACCAGACGGTCCTGAATCTCCTGCTGCTCCCGTTGGATCCCCTCCAGCCGTGTCTCCAGCTCCTGATTGGTCACTTTGAGCTGCTGGTTCTCAGCGCTGGTCTCCTCCTGTAGACCGCGCAGGGACTCGATCTCCGCCTGGAGCTGGAGAGACACAGAGAAGCATGTCCATCATCTCCCTTTATACTCCCTCATAAACTCTATCCACCTTTCACAGTCTCTACCTCCCTCCTTCCAACTCCCTATCCCTCTCCCTCCAGCCCTTTCTCCTTCTCTCTCTGACCCTCTCTCATTCATTCAGTCTGTGTCACCCTCTCTCTTTCTCCTCGTCCCCCTCTCCCTTTCTTTCTCTCCCTTTGCTCCTCTCTCCCTCTCTCTTTCTCTCACTCCCTATCTCCCTCTATCTCTGTGTCTGTCTCTCATTCATTCTCTCACTGTCTCTCACTCTCAATACTACATTGATTGGCTTAATCTCAAACAATAATGAGGTGGCCTACAGAGAAGAAGTCATCTCTCTGACAAGGTGGTGTCAAGAAAACAACCTCTCCCTCGATGTCACAAAAACAAAGGAGCTGGTTGTGGATTACAGGAGGAATGGAAATGGGCTAACCCCTATTAACATCACTGGATCTAGGACTGAGAGGGTAAACAGCTTTATGTTCCTTGGCATCCACGTGATCTGCACGCACCAGCTGTATAGTGAAAAAGGCACAACAGCACTTCTTTCACCTCAGACAGTTGAGCAAGTTTGGTATGGGCCCCCAAATCCTAAGAACTTTCTACAGGGGCACAATTGAGAGCATCCTGACTGGCTGCATCACTGCCTGGTATGGGAACTGAACCTCCCTTACTCACAGGACTCTGCAGAGTGGTGTGGACAGCCCTGTGCATCTGCAGATGTGAACTTTCCATGATTCAGGACACTTACAGAGACAAGTGTGAAAAAGGGATCATTAGGGACCCAAGTCATCCCAACCACAATCTATTCCAGCTGCTACCATCCGGGAAACGGTACCGCAGCATAAAAGCCAGGACCAACAGGCTCAGGGACACCTTCTTCCACCAGGCCATCAGACTGATGAACTCACGCTGATTTGAGTGTATTTCTATGTTACATTGATTGTTTTATTTATTATAAATTACTATAATTGCACGTTTAGACAGAGACATAACATAAAGATTTTTACTCTTTATGTAATAGTGAAGGATGTAAGAAATAAAGTCAGTTCAATTCAATTCTTTCTGTCTCTCACTGTCCTTCTACCCCTCACACGCATTCTCGGTATCTCATTCTGTCAGTTTCCTACTCTTCCTTTCCTTCTCTCTCTCCCTCTCTCCATCCCCCTCACTAGCCCACTCTCAGATCGCAATCATAGCCACAATAAATTTCCAGAATGAATTCCCCGCATACTGTCATGTCCCCCAGTAAATCCCCAGCCACTGATCTGGGAATCTCCTGAGACTTTTGATGACCTGGTCTCTGGCCGTTCATTCAACCTGCCCTCCTATGCTATTTTGTGACTTCATGCCTCAGTGAGAGTACAACCGAAACCAGCCCAGGACAAGAATCAGGTTGCAGACTCGGGTCCTGAGTGGCTCCAGGTTGTCTGGGATCCCGGTTTCTGGTCTGTGTTCAGATCACAATCTCTCAGTGGGACAATATTGTGCAACCCAGTCCCTACAGGATTAGACCTTCCTGCTGATTTAACCAAGGAGTAGTCTAGCTTCCGGGACCAGCTACCTCTTTAATCCTCTCTGCTGCCTCGTCTCTTCCTGAGGCTGCTGCCTTTTCCTCATGAATCCCATCTCCACCTTCTTCCAGGGTCAGGCCCTGGCCTTCGACCCTTGGCCCAGGCTCTTCCCCCTGGGTGTCTGGTTTGTCCGAGGTGTCAGGAGCGGCTCGGCGTCGGATGGAGCGAGTTCTCTTCAGCCTGCCGTGCAGAGGAGACAGAGAGAGGACAGGATCACTCTGTGTTCAGCAACAAAGCAAGCACAGAACATGCTTCCTGGAGTAACAGTGACCTCGGGGTTGTTGGTTTCCAGAAAACCCCAGATCTTTCTGAAGCATTCTATGTGACCTTTCACTCTGGATTCGTCAGCCTCACGTGACCCGTAGAACACTACAGCTCAGAATCAGGCCCTTTGGCCCATCTAGTGCATGCTGGACTGTGGCTCCCATCGACCTGCGCCTAAACGATGGCCCTGCCTACCCCTCCCATCCATGTAGGCACCTATCCAAACTCCTTGTAAACATGGAAATCGAGCCCACAACCTCCACTTCTGCTGGCAGCTTACTCCGCACGCTTACCACCCTCTAAGTCAGGGGTTCCTGAACTTTTTTACGTCTTGGACCCCTACCATTAACCCAGAAGTCTATGGACCCCAGGTTGGGTATCTCTGCTCAAAGTGAAGAAGTTCCCCCTCATGTTCCCCTTAAACATTTCACCTTTCACCCTTAACCCATGACCTCCAGTTCTAGCCTCACCTAACCACAGTGGAAAAAGCCTGCTTGCATTTACCCAACAATACCCCTCATAATTTTGTACACTTCTGTCAAATCTCCCCTCACTCTCCACACTCCAGAGAATAAATTCCTAACCTATTCAACCTCTCCCTATAACTCAAGTCCTCAAGTCCCAGCAACAACCTTGTAAATTTCTCTGTATTCTTTCAATCTTATTGATATCTGGGGACTAAATAGAATGTTCCAGATGAAGGGTCGCAGCCCGTAATGTCGACTGCTTATTCCTCTCCTTGGATGCTGCCGGCCCTGTAGGGTTCCTCCAGCGTTTTGTGTCTTTTACTCTGGATATCCAGCGGCTGCAAAAACCTCCTGTGTTTATAACCAGAATGACCGATCAGATTAACTGCCTGGGGGAAGAAATTTTTAAGGTGGCGTGAAGTTTTCGTTTTAATAGCCCTGTAGTGCTTTCTAGAGGGAGCTTTTGGAAAAGGCAGCTTGCTGGGTGGGTGGTGCCCGCCAGGATTTTCCCTGCCTGCTTCTTTGTTCTGCACACGTACACGTCCTATAGTGACGGTAGACCGCAGACAAGTACCTTTTCTGCTGACCTGACAGTCCACAGCATTTTGAATGTGTTGCTCTCGTTCCCTTTACCAGGGCCACAGGAACCCAGGTCTCTCTCACACACACACACACACACACACACACCAGATGACAGTGAGTCTGCGTTCTGTGGCTGGTGCAGGCTGTGTGGAGTCCGCCTGGTCCCACGTACTGAGGACACAGTGGCTGGTACGTTCGCTGGTCCCCGGGTACAGCAGAGAGTGAATGAACGCATGGCCGGGGATGTATGCAAGGTGCGTGTGGTGTTCAATGCACGTACCAGGTGGATACCTGGAGGTCTTGGTGAATGAATGGAGTGCAGGAACTACGCAGGTATGCAGTGTGCAGGATGTGTATGTGGGGAGCCTCACAATCCCACCGTCTCCTACCCTTCTCTCTCCTCCTGGAGGGTGACCAGCCGATCCTGAGCCTCCTGCAGCTCCCGTTGGATCACCTCCAGCCGCATCTCCATCTCCTGATTGGTCACTTTGAGCTGCTGGTTCTCAGCGCTGGTCTCCTCCTGCAGACCGCGCAGGGACTCGATCTCCGCCTGGAGCTGGGGGTGGTGAAAGGTAAGTCAGAACAGAAAGTTATTGAAACCACCATCACATGCATCTCGCCTTCCCCATCAGACTCCGGCATTTTCTATAATCCTTCTTGATCTCTGTCTCCCCTCCTCCCTCTCCTCTCCACTTTATTGTTCTCATATCCTGAAACTTCCTCTCTCTCTCTATTTTAAACCACCATTTCTTTCTCTCTCTCTTTCTGATCTTGCAACACTATGACAACATTGATGATTTTCACTACAATGGACTCTGTGGATATGTTGTTCTTCCTTGTTTAATTTATGTCAATTTGATACTTCTCCTGTGAATGATGTGTTTCTGATGCTGTGTTTCAAAGTCGCACCAGGGCATCAGAAATCCTCATCCTCGGCTTCTCCTCTCCGAAGGGCTCACTCCCTCTGCACAATTCTGCAACACGCCAGCTCTGTCTGTGTACCTGATGCTGCTGAAGGTAAGGTTTTCATTGCACCTGAGCTCACATGGACTTGTGCAGGCAGTGATAAGCATGACTGTAGCGTCACAGAGCATGACACCATGTAAACAGGCCCTTCAGCTACCTAGCTCATGCCGACCTGTTCTACTGCCTACATGCACCTGGATGTTAATCCCTCCATACCCCTCTCATCCATGTACTTATCCAAATTTACGGTAAATATTCCAATCAAACCCACAACCACCGCTCTCTGTGGAAGCTCATTCCGCACTCTCACCACCCTCTGAGTGAGGAGTTTCCCCCTCATCTTCCTCCTGAATATTTCAGCTTGCACCCTTAACCAATGACCTCTAGTTCTGCTCTCACCCAAAACACAAAATACTCTGCAGATGCTGGGGTCAAAGCAACACGCACAACACGCTGGAGGAACTCAGCAGGTCGGGCAGCATCTGTGGAAACGATCAGTCAACGTTTCGGGCCGAGACCCTTCGTCAGGACTGAAGATGGAGGATGCAGGGGCCCTGTAAAGAAGGTGTAGTCCTTCTTCACCTTTCTCGCCTATCACCTCCCTGCTCCCCCCCCTCCCCCACCCCTTGATCTTTCCCCTTACTGGTTTTTCACCTGGCGCCTACCAGCTTTCTCCTTCCCACCCTCCCCCACCTTCTCTATAGGGCCTCTTTCCCTTCCCTCTTCAGTCCTGACGAAGGGTCTCAGCCCGAAACATTGATTGATCATATCCACGGATGCTGCCCAACCTGCTGAGTTCCTCCAACATGTTCTGCTCTCACCCAACCTGAGGGGCAAAAGGCTGTTGTTCACGTTTGACTTTGAGTTTCTGAACCGCTACGATCTTTCGTCAGGCTCTAGTCCGGTGGCCTTATTCTCAAAGGGGACTGTTAGAGTATGGCTGAAACCCCATCACTCTGATCTGTGACCTGATCACAGTATCTCACTGGGAACAACACCAGAGGACCTTCCTGCTGCTCCAACTGAGGAGGAGTCTGACTCCGGGGATCAGCTACCTCTTCAGTTCTCCCAGCGGCCTCATCTCTTGCTGAGGCAGCCCCTGTCTCCTCATGGGCCACATCTCCACCTGCTCCTGGCGTCATGTCCTGACCCTCGACCCTCAGTCCGGACTCCTCTTCCGGTGTGTCTGGTTTGTCGGGAACGGCTCGGCGTCGAATGGAACGAGTTCTCTGGAGCCTGCGGAGCAGAGGTGACAGAGGGAGGACAGGATAATTCAATGGCCGTGAGTGTACGATGACCAGTGATGATGGTAGCCATCTATTGGCTGGGAGGGTGATCACATGATCAGAGGGAGCTCCGCCCCCACAGGAGAGTATGGAGACATTGTGATTCACCTGGAAGGATCACGAGGCCAAAAACCGAGAGGAAACAGAAATCCAACACAACAGGAGTGAAGGTTATTCTGGGAAACACACAAAATGCTGGAGGAACTCAGCAGGACAGACAGGAGAATAGACAGTCGACATTTCAAATCCAGACCCTTTTAAGGCCTGGAAAGGAAGGGGAAGACACCAGAATAAAAAGATGGATGGAGAGAGGAAGCTAGCAGGTGATAGGAGAGATCAGATGAGGGGAAAGATGTGATGAAGTAAGAAGCTGGGAGGTGATAGGTCAAAAGGAACAATGTTAAAGAAGAAGTGAACTGATAGGAGAGGAGAATGAACCATGGGAGAAAGGGATGGAGGAGAGACACCCATTGGAGGCGATGGGCAGTGAGGAGAAGAGACAGGGTGACAGGGGATCAGAATGGAGAATGGATGGAGGGGGGGGGTAGGAGTAACTGGACCTTAGAGAAATAGATGTTCACACCACCAATGTTCATTTGGTGGCTACCCAAATGGAATATGAAGATTTGCTCCTCCAACATGATAAGTGGAGGAGGATATGGACCATCATGTCAAATGGGATTGGGGAGTGAAATTAAAAAGGGGTTACTCAGTTGGTCAAGAAAGTGGATCAGAAAGAAGAGAATAACATGTCCGTCAATCCATGAGGGAAGGGCTTGGGACAGCAAGATTGGGAAAAACTAGCATGTAAATATATCATGTGTCTCAACTCTTCCAAGGAATCCCTCACCCTTCTTTCTCCTCCTGGTGAGCTGCTTCCTCCTGGAGGGTGACCAGCCGATCCTGAGCCTCCTGCAGCTCCCGTTGGATCCCCTCCAGCCGCATCTCCATCTCCTGATTGGTCACTTTGAGCTGCTGGTTCTCAGCGCTGGTCTCCTCCTGCAGACCGCGCAGGGACTCGATCTCCGCCTGGAGCTGGAGTGGGAGAGAACACAGAATGACAATCATCTCCGCCTGTAACTGCAGATCCAGGGGACACACATTAAAAAGACAAATCAGAATAAGAATGTTACCTGAAACTACCACCACCACCTGCCACTCTCCTTCCAAATTGATCTCTCTCTCTCTCTCTCCTCTCCCTCCTCTCCATTTTATCCCTCTCCTGTCCTGTGACTTCCTTCCCCCCCCCTTTTCTTTTCTATCTCCATTTTTCCCTCTCTTTCTGTTCTTGATCACTCTGAAGGTTATGAATTTTAAGGAGATTTGTCTGGTCACTGAACTCTCTAACAAACTTCTACAGGTCCTGTTGAAAGTGTCCTGACCAGTCCCATCACGGTCTGGAGCAACAGTTCTAAAGTACGCGAATGTAAGTGGCTGCAGAGAGTAGTGAACTCAGCCCATAAATCATGGGCTTGTTCCTCCCCACCATCGGTAGTATCTACAAGAGGTGCTGCCTCAGAGAGGTCCTCCCTGTCCGGGCCACACCATCTTCTCACAGCTCCCATCAGGCAGGAGATACAGAAGCCGGAAGTCCTACATCACTCGGTTCAGGAACAGTTAGACTCCTGCAACCATCTGGTTCTTGAATCAATTGGCAAAACACTAATCACTATCTCAGTACCACAAGACCATGACTACATTGACCAGTTCCACTGCAATAGACTCTGTCGATATTTTGTTTTAATTGTGCTCTTTCTTGTATGAGTGAGGGAGTGAGTGAGGGAGGGAGGGAGTGAGTGAGTGAGTGAGTCAGAGTTGACCATGGATATTGCATCCTAACACACAAGCCTGGGCAGTACTATTTGGAGAGCAAGCTGTTGTACATGTAGCAAGCTTCTCCTCTCCACACATCTGATGAACACAAAGGAACAGCAGAGACCATTACAGTTTGGTACCAAAGCATCACAGGAATTGCAGACAGCATTGAACTCAATGTAGGACTGCCTTAGGGACTCTACCCTCAGATTTTTCCCTCAGGGTTTAATCCCGAAGCCTTCCCCATGAGTGGGTATGGCCACCAGGCAACAGAGGTTTGAGCTCAGTGTTTTCCTTTACCATTTGAGCTGCCAACCACGGCTGACAAGCCCCATCTGCCCAAATCGACTGGTTTTAAGGCACCAGTAATCTGCCTTTGCCCCTTCTGTCAGTAGAAACAGCTCTGCCGGGCTTAGCAGCTAAACCACACATGTAGGGCAGGAGTTGGACTCGGTTGTCAGAGGCTAATTGAGGCGCTCCCATTTAGGAGCATCTAGTAGCTAGTGGGAGCTTGTCCCCATTACCACTCCCGGCTGTAACAGCCTTAAGGAATTTTGTGTACAATTTTGTATAATTTATGTCTAATTGATGTTAATCTTGTGAATGTGGTGTCTCTGACACTCTGTGTCTGTGATGCTGCAGAAGGTAAGTTTTTCATTGTATCTGAGCACACAGGGAGTTGTTCAGATGGTAAAAAATTTGAATTTAAAATCATAGTGCCAAAGACCACTACATCATATAAACAGGCACCTCAGATCATCTAGTTCATGCTGACCAGATCTTCTACTGCGTCCCATCTACACGCCCCAGGATGGTATCTCTCGTACCCCTCCCATCCATGTACCTATCCAAATTTCAGGTAAGTGTTGTAATCAAACCAGCATCCTACACTTCCTCTGGCAGCTTGTTCCACACACTCACCTCCCTCTGAGTGAGGAGTTTCCCCCTCATCTTCCTCTGAAACAATTCACTTTTCACCCCTAACCTATAAACTCTGGTTCTGCTGTCACTCAACCTATGTGGCAAATGGCTGATGTGTAAGTTTGACTTTGAGTTGCCCAACTCCAACTATCTTCAAGTCTGGTGGCTGTGTTCTCAATGGGGACCGTTGCATTACAGCTGAGATGCCCTCTTTCTGATTTGTGATCTGATCACAGTGTCTCACTGGGAACAGCACCATGGAAGCAAGTCCCGACAGGGTCTGACCAGGGGTCTGACTCAGGGGATCAGCTACCTCTTCAATTTTCTCTGAGGCAGCCTCCATCTCCTCATGGGCCACATCTCCACCTGCTCCTGGGGACACGTCCTGACCCTCGACTCTCAGTCCAGACTCCTCTCCCGGCGTGTCCGGTTTGTCAGGAACGGCTCGGCGTCGAATGGAACGAGTTCTCTGGAGCCTGCGGAGCAGAGGTGACAGAGGGAGGACAGGATAACTCAATGGCCGTGAGTGTACGATGACCAGTGATGATGGTAGCCATCTATTGGCTGGGAGGGTGATCACATGATCAGAGGGAGCTCCGCCCCCACAGGAGAGTATGGAGACATTGTGATTCACCTGGAAAGATCACGAGCCAAAAACCGAGAGGAAACAGAAATCCAACACAACAGGAGTAAAGGTTATTCTGGGAAATGCACAAAATGCTGGAGGAACTCAGCAGGACAGACAGGGGAATAGACAGTCGACATTTCAAATCCAGACCCTTTCAAGGCCTGGAAAGGTAGGGGGAGACACCAGAATAAAAAGGTGGGGGATGGGAAGGAGTATATGCTAACAGGTGATAGCAGAGAGCAGATGAGGGGAAAGATGTGATGAAGTAAGAAGCTGGGAGGAGATAGGTCAAAAGGTAGAAGGTTGAAGAAGAAGTGATTGACGGGAGAAGAGAATGAACCATGGGAGAAAGGGATGAGGAGAGGTACCAATGGAGGCGATGGGCAGTGAGGAGAAGAGACAGGGTGGCAGGGGATCAGAATAGGGAATGGATGAAGGGAGATGGAAGGAGTGGGGAGAAGTAACTGGATCTTAGAGAAATCGATGTTCACACCACCTGATTGGATGCATCCCAGATGGAATATGAGGTGTTGTTTCTCAACATGATAATGGCCTCATTTTGGCAAGAGAAGGGAGGGAATGGATCATGAAGTCGGAATTGGAACAGGGAGTGAAATTAAAAATGTGTTACTCTGTCGGTCAAGAGAGTTGATCAGAAAGCAGAGAATAGTTTGTCCATCAATCCCTGGAGGAAAATTTGGGCACAGCAGGATTGGGAAAAACTGGCAAGAAAGTATGCCATGTGACAACTCTTCCAAGGAGTCCCTTACCCTTCCTTCTCCTCCCGGTGAGCTGCTTCCTCCTGGAGGGTGACCAGCCGATCCTGAGCCTCCTGCAGCTCCCGTTGGATCCCCTCCAGCCGCATCTCCATCTCCTGATTGGTCACTTTAAGCTGCTGGTTCTCAGCGCTGGTCTCCTCCTGTTGACCACGCAGGGATTCGATCTCCGCCTGGAGCTGGAGTGGGAGAGAATACAGAATGACAATCATCTCCACCTGAAACTGCAGGTCCAGGGAACACAGAATGACAATCATCTCCGTCTGGAGCTGCAGGTTCAGGAAACACACATGAAAAGATAAATCTCTACAAGAACATTACCTGAAACTACCACCACCACCTACCACTTGCCTTCCAAATATATCTCTCTCTCCTCCTCTCCCTGCTCTCCACTTTATCCCTCTCGTCCTGTGACTTCCTTCCCCCCACACTCTCTCTCTCTCTCTCTCTTTTCTTGTCTATCCATTTTTCCCTCTCTTTCTGTTCTTGATCACTCTGAAGGTTATGAAGTTTAAGGAGGTTTGTCTGGTCACTGAACACTCTAACAAACTTCTACAGGTCCTGTTGAAAGTGTCCTGACTGGTCCCATCACGGTCTAAAGTACACGAATGTAAGAGGCTGTTGTTCTAATTGTGCTCTTTCTTGTACAATTTTGTATAATTTATGTCTAATTGATGTTAATCTTGTGAATGTCGTGTCTCTGACGCTCTGTGTCTGTGATGCTGCAGAAGGTAAGTTTTTTATTGTATCTGAGCACACAGAGACTTGTGCAGATGGTAATCAACTCAACTTTAGATTCATAGAGTCAAACAGCACTACATCGCATAAACAAGCCCTTCAGACCATCTGGTTCATGCTGACCTGATCTTCTACTGCGTCCCATCTACACGCCCCAGGATGGTATCTCTCGTACCCCTCCCATCCACGTACCTATCCAAACTTCAGATAAGTGTTGTAAACAAACCAGCATCCTACACTTCCTCTGGCAGCTCGTTCCACACACTCACCTCCCTCTGAGTGAGGAGTTTCCCCCTCATCTTCCTCTGAAACAATTCACTTTTCACCCCTAACCTACGAACTCTGGTTCTGCTGTCACTCAACCTAAGGGGCAAATGGCTGATGTGTAAGTTTGACTTTGAGTTCCCCAACTCCAACTATCTTCAAGTCTGGTGGCTGTGTTCCCAATGGGGACCGCTGGAGTATGACTGAGATGCCATCTCTCTGATTTGTGATCTGATCACAGTGTCTCACTGGGAACAACACCATGGAAGCAAGTCCCGACAGGGTCTGACCAGGGTCTGACTCAGGGGATCAGCTACCTCTTCAATTTTCTCTGCTGCCTCATCTCTTGCTGAGGCAGCCTCCGTCTCCTCATGGGCCACACCTCCACCTGCTCCTGGGGTCACGTCCTGACCCTCGACCCTCAGTCCAGACTCCTCTCCCGGAGTGTCCGGTTTGTTGGGAACGGCTCGGCGTCGAATGGAACGAGTTCTCTGGAGCCTGCGGGGCAGAGGTGACAGAGGGAAGACAGGATAACTCAATGGCTGTGAGTGTACGATGACCAGTGATGATGGTGGCCATCTATTGGCTGGGAGGGTTATCACATGATCAGAGGGAGCTCCGCCCCCACAGGAGAGTATGTAGACAATGTGATTCACCTGGAAGGATCATGAGGCCAAAAACCGAAAACAAAACAGAAATCCGACAGAACAGGAGTGAAGGTTATTCTGAGAAGCATGCAAAATGCTGGAGGAAGTCAGCAGGACAGACATGGGAATAGACAGTTGACATTTCAAACCCAGACCCTTTTAAGGCCTGGAAAGGAAGGGGGAAGAAACTAGAATAAAAATATGGGTGGAGAGAGGAAGCTAGCAGGTGATAGGAGAGAGCCGATGAGGGGAACAATGTGATGAAGTGAGAATCTGGGAGCTGACAGGTCAAAAGGTGAAAGTTTGAAGATAAAGCGATCTGATGGGAGAGGAGAATGGACCATGGGAGAAAGGGACGGAGGAGAGGCACTCATGGAGGCGATGGGCAGTGAGGAGAAGAGATGGAGTGAGAGGGGAACCATATTGAAGAATGGGAAAAAGAGAGAAGGAAGAGGTTGGAAGAAATTACCAGCACTTGTAGAAATTGATGTTCACACCACGTGGTTGGATGCTACCCAGATGGAATATGAAGTGTTGCTCCTCAACATGGTAATGGCCTCGTTATGGCAGAAGAGGAGCCATGGACTAACATGTTGAAATTGGAATGGGGTGCGAAGTGAAATTAAAATGGGATTACTCAGTTGTTCAAAAGAGTGGATCAGAAAGCAACGAATGACATGTCTGTCGGTCACTAAAGGGAGAAGAGTGGGAATAGCAGGATTGGGAAAAACTGGCATGAAAATGTATGATGTGACTCAACTCTTCTGAGGCATTCTCACCCTTCCTTCTCCTCCCGGTGAGTTGCTTCTTCCTGGAGAGTGACCAGCTGATCCTGGGCCTTCTGCAGCTCCCGTTGCATCCCCTCCAGCTGCGTCTCCATCTCCTGATTGGTCACTTTGAGCTGCTGGTTCTCAGCGCTGGTCTCGTCCTGTTGACCGCGCAGGGACTCGATCTCCGCCTGGAGCTGGAGGGGGAGGGAACAGACAGAGGGATCTCTCCTATCAGTAAGTCCTCTCAAAGCCCTCCAATCAGGACCTCAGCTTCATCTATTCAACATCCTCTCTATTTATCTACCTTGCTGTTTTTCTGTCACTCTTTTCTGATCTGTTTTACACTCTAATCGGCTCTCCTGTCAGTCCTTTCTCTCTCTCCTACCCTCTCAATTCACCTATTCTGCCCTCTTTCTCTCTGACTCACTCTCTCTGTTCTGCTGTTTCTCTCTCTTCTGCCCCAGTGCAAACTGTGCACCCATAAACGGAAAAACAAATAATAACAAATAAACAAATAAGTAAATAAATAATATTGACAACAAGAGTTGTAAAGTCTTTGAAAGTGAGTCCGTAAGTTGTGGGAACCTAGTCCCTTCTGTTGAAGAGCCAGAAGTTTGGTGGGGGGGGTAAATTTGATCCTGAACCTGTGGTGTGGGGCCACTGCTCCCTCCAAGCTGCATGGGTGCTCAGCCACATCAGTGACTGAAATGCTTCCGTGCACATAGCCTTTGTTGCCATGCATCTGCAATTTTCTTTTCTATAGTGTTAATATAATCTCGAAATCTATTCTAGTGAAATTGTTTGTGTTGTGTTGTTTAGTTTTTTTGTTTTTTTTCTCTTTCTCTGTGGGTACGGGGCAGGGGCATTGCTCTTACATTGGTTTTAATTGGGTTCTTTCGGGTTCCTTGCTTTGCAACTGCCTGTAAGCAAACAAATCTAAGGTTTCTATAATTTATACATTCTTTGATAATAATGCATTTTGAATCTTGAAAATTACCCTCTAATTATTTATGTGTTAATGAATATAATCCATTAATTTCTAAATAAGAAACATACCACAACCTTTACTTTGAAACATTTTAGAACTTCAATCTATTTACATTGTCAGTGTTTTGAGGTTATAATACATTTACAAATTGTAACAATAGACACAGAATGGAATTTGGTAACTCATTATTAATTAACCCCACACTGGCTGAATGCCAATGCCAATGTTGTGAAAGTTCAAAAAATTATGAAATATGAACGATTTCCTTTGTTGTGCCTTATTTCATTTTACCCTTCAAGGATTTGATTGTTCACTTTTTATTCTAAGTGTTCATAGTGTGCCTAATACAAAAAAAATTGAAGAGCCGCACAGTTTTCAGGCCTTGTAAAACCTTCCCTTTTAGAGCAGTGGCTGATCCACGCAGCTGTGGAAAAACCTAGAGGGAATGTTATGTGTGGAATCCAAACCTCTTCATCTCCGGCATCATATTTCTGCATGGTCAATGACCCCGTAAACACTACCTCACGTTTTACTCACTTGTTACACTACTTATTATATTTTACAGGTTTCCTGTCATAACTAAAAGTATTGCACTGTCGGACTGCCACTAAATAACAAACCTCATAATCTCATGTCAGTGCTAATAAACCTGATTCAGTGCACCCCAGCCAAAACCAAGAGTTCAACCCCAGACACACACAGCAGTCACTGGATCAGCTCACCCATCTCCCCCCACCGACCACCATCAACATCCAATAATACCTGCTGAACAGCAGCATCAGCTTTTGCGTGCTCCGTGTCCAGCGATTGATTCCACTCCCTGGAATGAGCACACAGAACTCTTATGAGGGGAGGGTGAACAAGATAGCAAATTACATGTGAGGTGAGTTGTTAGAGAAGCACAAGAAAATAAAGAGGACAAGATCAAGTGGATGGTCACAGACTGTTTCATAGAGTTGAAATTGCTCCTACAATGGGGCTTAATTTTAAAGTGACTGGGGGAAGGTCTAAGGGTGATATCAGAGTGGGTAGTATGGGGAACACAGAGTGAAGATTTCAAAAAAAAAGGTTTTTATTTACACAGAGAGAGGTGGGTGTGTGGAACGGGGTTTGGTTTTACACAGAGAGTGGTCGGTGTATGTAACGTGGTTTGTTTTTACACAGAGAGTGGTGGGTGTGTGGAATGAGGTTTGTTTTTACACAGAGAGAGGTGGGTGTGTGGAATGAGGTTTGTTTTTACACAGAGAGTGGTGCGTGTGTGGAACGGGGTTTGTTTTTACACAGAGATTGGTGGGTGTGTGGAACGGGGTTTGTTTTTACACAGAGAGTGGTGGGTGTGTGGAATGAGGTTTGTTTTTACACAGAGAGTGGTGGGTGTGTGGAACAGGGTTGTCGGTGTGTGGAACGGGGTTTGTTTTTACACAGAGAGTGGTGGGTGTGTGGAATGGGGTTTGTTTTTACAGAGAGAGTGCTGGGTGTGTGGAACGGGGTTTGTTTTTACACAGAGAGTGGTGGGTGTGTGGAACGGGGTATGTTTTTACACAGAGAGTGCTGGGTGTGTAGAATGGGGTTTGTTTTTACTCAGAGAGTGGTGGGTGTGTGGAACGGGGTTTGTTTTTACACAGAGAGTGGTGGGTGTGTGGAACGGGGTTTGGTTTTACACAGAGAGTGCTGGGTGTATGGAACGGGGTTTGGTTTTACACAGAGAGTGGTGGGTGTGTGGAACGGGGTTTGTTTTTGCACAGAGAGAGGTGGGTGTGTGGAACGGGGTTTGTTTTTACACAGAGAGTGCTGGGTGTGTGGAACGGGGCTTGTTTTTACACAGAGAGTGGTGGGTGTGTGGAACGGGGTTTGTTTTTACACAGAGAGTGGTGGGGGTGTGGAATGGGGTTTGTTTTTACACAGAGAGTGGTGGGTGTGTGGAATGGGTTTGTTTTTACACAGAGAGTGGTGGGTGTGTGGAATGGGGTTTGTTTTTACAGAGAGAGTGCTGGGTGTGTGGAACGGGGTTTGTTTTTACACAGAGAGTGGTGGGTGTGTGGAACGGGGTATGTTTTTACACAGAGAGTGCTGGGTGTGTAGAATGGGGTTTGTTTTTACACAGAGAGTGGTGGGTGTGTGGAACGGGGTTTGTTTTTACACAGAGAGTGGTGGGTGTGTGGAACGGGGTTTGGTTTTACACAGAGAGTGCTGGGTGTGTGGAACGGGGTTTGTTTTTACACAGAGAGTGGTGGGTGTGTGGAACGGGGTTTGTTTTGACACAGAGAGTGCTGGGTGTGTGGAACGGGGTTTGTTTTTACACAGAGAGTGGTGGGTGTGTGGAATGAGGATTGTTTTTACACAGAGAGTGGTGGGTGTGTGGAATGGGTTTGTTTTTACACAGAGAGTGGTGGGTGTGTGGAATGAGGTTTGTTTTTACACAGAGAGTGCTGGGTGTGTGGAACGGGGTTTGTTTTTACACAGAGAGTGCTGGGTGTGTGGAACGGGGTTTGTTTTTACACAGAGAGTGGTGGGTGTGTGGAATGAGGTTTGTTTTTACACAGAGAGTGGTGGGTGTGTGGAACAGGGTTGTGGGTGTGTGGAACGGGGTTTGGTTTTACACAGAGAGTGGTGGGTGTGTGGAATGAGGTTTGTTTTTACACAGAGAGAGGTGGGTGTGTGGAATGAGGTTTGTTTTTACACAGAGAGTGGTGGGTGTGTGGAATGAGGTTTCTTTTTACACAGAGAGTGGTGGGTGTGTGGAATGGGTTTGTTTTTACACAGAGAGTGGTGGGTGTGTGGAATGAGGTTTGTTTTTACACAGAGAGTGGTGCGTGTGTGGAATGGGTTTGTTTTTACACAGAGAGTGGTGGGTGTGTGGAATGAGGTTTGTTTTTACACAGAGAGTGCTGGGTGTGTGGAACGGGGTTTGTTTTTACACAGAGAGCGGTGGGTGTGTGGAACGGGGTTTGTTTTTACACAGAGAGTGGTGGGTGTGTGGAATGAGGTTTGTTTTTACACAGAGAGTGGTGGGTGTGTGGAATGGGTTTGTTTTTACACAGAGAGTGGTGGGTGTGTGGAATGAGGTTTGTTTTTACACAGAGAGTGCTGGGTGTGTGGAACGGGGTTTGTTTTTACACAGAGATTGGTGGGTGTGTGGAACGGGGTTTGTTTTTACACAGAGAGTGGTGGGTGTGTGGAATGAGGTTTGTTTTTACACAGAGAGTGGTGGGTGTGTGGAATGGGGTTTGTTTTTACAGAGAGAGTGCTGGGTGTGTGGAACGGGGTTTGTTTTTACACAGAGAGTGCTGGGTGTGTGGAACGGGGTTTGTTTTTACACAGAGAGTGGTGGGTATGTGGAATGGGTTTGTTTTTACACAGAGAGTGGTGGGTGTGTGGAATGGGGTTTGTTTTTACACAGAGAGTGCTGGGTGTGTGGAACGGGGTTTGTTTTTACACAGAGAGTGCTGGGTGTGTGGAACGGGGTTTGTTTTTACACAGAGAGTGGTGGGTGTGTGGAACGGGGTTTGTTTTTACACAGAGAGTGCTGGGTGTGTGGAACGGGGCTTGTTTTTACACAGAGAGTGGTGGGTGTGTGGAACGGGGTTTGGTTTTACACAGACAGAGGTGGGTGTGTGGAACGGGGTTTATTTTTACACAGAGAGTGGTGGGTGTGTGGAACGGGGTATGTTTTTACACAGAGAGTGCTGGGTGTGTAGAATGGGGTTTGTTTTTACACAGAGAGTGGTGGGTGTGTGGAATGGGTTTGTTTTTACACAGAGAGTGGTGGGTGTGTGGAACGGGGTTTGTTTTTACACAGAGAGTGGTGGGTGTGTGGAACGGGGTTTGTTTTTACACAGAGAGTGGTGGGTGTGTGGAACGGGGTTTGTTTTTACACAGAGAGTGCTGGGTGTGTGGAACGAGGTTTGTTTTTACACAGAGAGTGGTGGGTGTGTGGAACGGGGTTTGTTTTTACACAGAGAGTGCTGGGTGTGTGGAACGGGGTTTGTTTTTACACAGAGAGTGGTGGGTGTGTGGAATGAGGTTTGTTTTTACACAGAGAGTGGTGCGTGTGTGGAATGGGTTTGTTTTTACACAGAGAGTGGTGGGTGTGTGGAATGAGGTTTGTTTTTACACAGAGAGTGCTGGGTGTGTGGAACGGGGTTTGTTTTTACACAGAGAGCGGTGGGTGTGTGGAACGGGGTTTGTTTTTACACAGAGAGTGCTGGGTGTGTGGAACGGGGTTTGTTTTTTCACAGAGAGTGGTGGGTGTGTGGAATGGGTTTGTTTTTACACAGAGATTGGTGGGTGTGTGGAACGGGGTTTGTTTTTACACAGAGAGTGGTGGGTGAGTGGAATGAGGTTTGTTTTTACACAGAGAGTGGTGGGTGTGTGGAATGGGGTTTGTTTTTACAGAGAGAGTGCTGAGTGTGTGGAACGGGGTTTGTTTTTACACAGAGAGTGCTGGGTGTGTGGAACGGGGTTTGTTTTTACACAGAGAGTGGTGGGTATGTGGAATGGGTTTGTTTTTACACAGAGAGTGGTGGGTGTGTGGAATGGGGTTTGTTTTTACAGAGAGAGTGCTGGGTGTGTGGAACGGGGTTTGTTTTTACACAGAGAGTGCTGGGTGTGTGGAACGGGGTTTGTTTTTACACAGAGAGTGGTGGGTGTGTGGAACGGGGTTTGTTTTTACACAGAGAGTGCTGGGTGTGTGGAACGGGGCTTGTTTTTACACAGAGAGTGGTGGGTGTGTGGAACGGGGTTTGGTTTTACACAGAGAGAGGTGGGTGTGTGGAACGGGGTTTGTTTTTACACAGAGAGTGGTGGGTGTGTGGAACGGGGTATGTTTTTACACAGAGAGTGCTGGGTGTGTAGAATGGGGTTTGTTTTTACACAGAGAGTGCTGGGTGTGTGGAATGGGTTTGTTTTTACACAGAGAGTGGTGGGTGTGTGGAACGGGGTTTGTTTTTACACAGAGAGTGGTGGGTGTGTGGAACGGGGTTTGTTTTTACACAGAGAGTGGTGGGGGTGTGGAACGGGGTTTGTTTTTACACAGAGAGTGCTGGGTGTGTGGAACGAGGTTTGTTTTTACACAGAGAGTGGTGGGTGTGTGGAACGGGGTTTGTTTTTACACAGAGAGCGCTGGGTGTGTGCAACGGGGTTTGTTTTTACACAGAGAGTGGTGGGTGTGTGGAATGAGGTTTGTTTTTACACAGAGAGTGGTGCGTGTGTGGAATGGGTTTGTTTTTACACAGAGAGTGGTGGGTGTGTGGAATGAGGTTTGTTTTTACACAGAGAGTGCTGGGTGTGTGGAACGGGGTTTGTTTTTACACAGAGAGCGGTGGGTGTGTGGAACGGGGTTTGTTTTTACACAGAGAGTGGTGGGTGTGTGGAATGAGGTTTGTTTTTACACAGAGAGTGGTGGGTGTGTGGAACAGGGTTGTGGGTGTGTGGAACGGGGTTTGGTTTTACACAGAGAATGGTGGGTGTGTGGAACTGGGTTTGTTTTTACACAGAGAGTGCTGGGTGTGTGGAACGGGGTTTGTTTTTACACAGAGAGTGGTGGGTGTGTGGAATGGGTTTGTTTTTACACAGAGAGTGGTGGGTGTGTGGAATGGGGTTTGTTTTTACACAGAGAGTGCTAGGTGTGTGGAACGGGGTTTGTTTTTACACAGAGAGTGGTGGGTGTGTGGAATGGGTTTGTTTTTACACAGAGAGTGGTGGGTGTGTGGAACGGGGTTTGTTTTTACACAGAGAGTGGTGGGTGTGTGGAATGAGGTTTGTTTTTACACAGAGAGTGGTGGGTGTGTGGAATGGGGTTTGTTTTTACAGAGAGAGTGCTGGGTGTGTGGAACGGGGTTTGTTTTTACACAGAGAGTGCTGGGTGTGTGGAACGGGGTTTGTTTTTACACAGAGAGTGGTGGGTATGTGGAATGGGTTTGTTTTTACACAGAGAGTGGTGGGTGTGTGGAATGGGGTTTGTTTTTACAGAGAGAGTGCTGGGTGTGTGGAACGGGGTTTGTTTTTACACAGAGAGTGCTGGGTGTGTGGAACGGGGTTTGTTTTTACACAGAGAGTGGTGGGTGTGTGGAACGGGGTTTGTTTTTACACAGAGAGTGCTGGGTGTGTGGAACGGGGCTTGTTTTTACACAGAGAGTGGTGGGTGTGTGGAACGGGGTTTGGTTTTACACAGACAGAGGTGGGTGTGTGGAACGGGGTTTGTTTTTACACAGAGAGTGGTGGGTGTGTGGAACGGGGTATGTTTTTACACAGAGAGTGCTGGGTGTGTAGAATGGGGTTTGTTTTTACACAGAGAGTGGTGGGTGTGTGGAATGGGTTTGTTTTTACACAGAGAGTGGTGGGTGTGTGGAACGGGGTTTGTTTTTACACAGAGAGTGGTGGGTGTGTGGAACGGGGTTTGTTTTTACACAGAGAGTGGTGGGTGTGTGGAACGGGGTTTGTTTTTACACAGAGAGTGCTGGGTGTGTGGAACGAGGTTTGTTTTTACACAGAGAGTGGTGGGTGTGTGGAATGAGGTTTGTTTTTACACAGAGAGTGGTGCGTGTGTGGAATGGGTTTGTTTTTACACAGAGAGTGCTGGGTGTGTGGAACGGGGTTTGTTTTTACACAGAGAGCGGTGGGTGTGTGGAACGGGGTTTGTTTTTACACAGAGAGTGGTGGGTGTGTGGAATGAGGTTTGTTTTTACACAGAGAGTGGTGGGTGTGTGGAACAGGGTTGTGGGTGTGTGGAACGGGGTTTGGTTTTACACAGAGAATGGTGGGTGTGTGGAACGGGGTTTGTTTTTACACAGAGAGTGCTGGGTGTGTGGAACGGGGTTTGTTTTTTCACAGAGAGTGGTGGGTGTGTGGAATGGGTTTGTTTTTACACAGAGATTGGTGGGTGTGTGGAACGGGGTTTGTTTTTACACAGAGAGTGGTGGGTGAGTGGAATGAGGTTTGTTTTTACACAGAGAGTGGTGGGTGTGTGGAATGGGGTTTGCTTTTACAGAGAGAGTGCTGGGTGTGTGGAACGGGGTTTGTTTTTACACAGAGAGTGCTGGGTGTGTGGAACGGGGTTTGTTTTTACACAGAGAGTGGTGGGTGTGTGGAACGGGGTTTGTTTTTACACAGAGAGTGCTGGGTGTGTGGAACGGGGCTTGTTTTTACACAGAGAGTGGTGGGTGTGTGGAACGGGGTTTGGTTTTACACAGAGAGAGGTGGGTGTGTGGAACGGGGTTTGTTTTTACACAGAGAGTGGTGGGTGTGTGGAACGGGGTATGTTTTTACACAGAGAGTGCTGGGTGTGTAGAATGGGGTTTGTTTTTACACAGAGAGTGCTGGGTGTGTGGAATGGGTTTGTTTTTACACAGAGAGTGGTGGGTGTGTGGAACGGGGTTTGTTTTTACACAGAGAGTGGTGGGTGTGTGGAACGGGGTTTGTTTTTACACAGAGAGTGGTGGGTGTGTGGAACGGGGTTTGTTTTTACACAGAGAGTGGTGGGTGTGTAGAACGGGGTTTGTTTTTACACAGAGAGTGCTGGGTGTGTGGAACGAGGTTTGTTTTTACACAGAGAGTGGTGGGTGTGTGGAACGGGGTTTGTTTTTACACAGAGAGTGCTGGGTGTGTGGAACGGGGTTTGTTTTTACACAGAGAGTGGTGGGTGTGTGGAATGAGGTTTGTTTTTACACAGAGAGTGGTGCGTGTGTGGAATGGGTTTGTTTTTACACAGAGAGTGGTGGGTGTGTGGAATGAGGTTTGTTTTTACACAGAGAGTGCTGGGTGTGTGGAACGGGGTTTGTTTTTACACAGAGAGCGGTGGGTGTGTGGAACGGGGTTTGTTTTTACACAGAGAGTGGTGGGTGTGTGGAATGAGGTTTGTTTTTACACAGAGAGTGGTGGGTGTGTGGAACAGGGTTGTGGGTGTGTGGAACGGGGTTTGGTTTTACACAGAGAATGGTGGGTGTGTGGAACTGGGTTTGTTTTTACACAGAGAGTGCTGGGTGTGTGGAACGGGGTTTGTTTTTACACAGAGAGTGGTGGGTGTGTGGAATGGGTTTGTTTTTACACAGAGAGTGGTGGGTGTGTGGAACGGGGTTTGGTTTTACACAGAGAGTGGTGGGTGTGTGGAACGGGGTTTGTTTTTACACAGAGAGTGGTGGGTGTGTGGAATGGGTTTGTTTTTACACAGAGAGTGGTGGGTGTGTGGAATGGGGTTTGTTTTTACACAGAGAGTGCTGGGTGTGTGGAACGGGGTTTGTTTTTACACAGAGAGTGGTGGGTGTGTGGAATGGGGTTTGTTTTTACACAGAGAGTGCTGGGTGTGTGGAACGGGGTTTGTTTTTACACAGAGAGTGCTGGGTGTGTGGAACGGGGTTTGTTTTTACACAGAGTGTGGAGGGTGCGTGGAACGGGGTTTGTTTTTACACAGAGAGTGGTGGGTGTGTGGAACGGGGTTTGTTTTTACACAGAGAGTGCTGGGTGTGTGGAACGGGGTTTGTTTTTACACAGAGAGTGGTGGGTGTGTGGAACGGGGTTTGTTTTTACACAGAGAGTGGTGGGTGTGTGGAACGGGGTTTGGTTTTACACAGAGAGTGCTGGGTGTGTGGAACGGGGTTTGTCTTTACACAGAGAGTGGTGGGTGTGTGGAACGGTGTTTGGTTTTACACAGAGAGTGGTGGGTGTGTGGAACGGGGTTTGTTTTTACATAGAGAGTGCTGGGTGTGTGGAACGGGGTTTGTTTTTACACAGAGAGTGCTGGGTGTGTGGAATGGGGTTTGTTTTTACACAGAGAGCGCTGGTTGTGTGGAACGGGGTTTCTTTTTACACAGAGAGTGCTGGGTGTGTTGAACGGTGTTTGTTTTTACACAGAGAGTGCTGGGTGTGTGGAATGGGGTTTGGTTTTACACAGAGAGTGCTGGGTGTGTGGAATGAGGTTTGTTTTTACACAGAGAGTGGTGGGTGTGTGGAACAGGGTTGTGGGTGTATGGAACGGGGTTTGTTTTTACACAGAGAGTGGTGAGTGTGTGAAACGGGGTTTGTTTTTACACAGAGAGTGGTGGGTGTGTGGAACGTGGTTTGGTTTTACACAGAGAGTGGTGGGTGTGTGGAACGGGGTTTGTTTTTACACAGAGAGTGGTGGGTGTGTGGAATGGGGTTTGTTTTTACACAGAGAGTGCTGGGTGTGTGGAATGGGGTTTGTTTTTACACAGAGAGTGCTGGGTGTGTGGAATGGGGTTTGTTTTTACACAGAGAGTGCTGGGTGTGTGGAACGGGGTTTGTTTTTACACAGAGAGTGGTGAGTGTGTGGAACGGGGTTTGTTTTTACACAGAGAGTGGTGGGTGTGTGGAACGGGGTTTGTTTTTACACAGAGAGTGGTGGGTGTGTGGAACGGGGTTTGTTTTTACACAGAGAGAGGTGGGTGTGTGGAACGGGGTTTGTTTTTACACAGAGAGTGCTGGGTGTGTGGAACGGGGTTTGGTTTTACACAGAGAGTGCTGGGTGTGTGGAACGGGGTTTGGTTTTACACAGAGATTGGTGGGTGTGTGGAACGGGGTTTGGTTTTACACAGAGAGTGGTGGGTGTGTGGAACGGTGTTTGTTTTTACACAGAGAGTGCTGGGTGTGTGGAATTGGGTTTGTTTTTACACAGAGAGTGCTGGGTGTGTGGAACGGGGTTTGTTTTTACACAGAGAGTGCTGGGTGTGTGGAATGGGGTTTGTTTTTACACAGAGAGTGGTGGGTGTGTGGAACAGGGTTTGTTTTTACACAGAGAGTGGTGGGTGTGTGGAATGGGTTTGTTTTTACACAGAGAGTGCTGGGTGTGTGGAACGGTGTTTGTTTTTACACAGAGAGTGGTGGGTGTGTGGAACGGGGTTTGTTTTTACACAGAGAGTGGTGGGTGTGTGGAACGGGGTTTGTTTTTACACAGAGAGTGGTGGGTGTGTGGAACGGGGTTTGTTTTTACACAGAGAGTGGTGGGTGTGTGGAACGGGTTTATTTTTACACAGAGAGTGGTGGGTGTGTGGAACGGGGTTTGTTTTTACACAGACAGTGGTGGGTGTGTGGAACGGGGTTTGTTTTTACTCAGAGAGTGGTGGGTGTGTGGAATGTGGTTTGTTTTTACACAGAGAGTGCTGGGTGTGTGGAACGGGGTTTGTTTTTGCACAGAGAGTGGTGGGTGTGTGGAACGGGGTTTGTTTTTACACAGAGAGTGGTGGGTGTGTGGAACGGGGTTTGTTTTTACACAGAGAGTGGTGGGTGTGTGGAACGGGGTTTGTTTTTACACAGAGAGTGGTGGGTGTGTGGAACGGGGTTTGTTTTTACACAGAGAGTGGTGGGTGTGTGGAACGGGGTTTGTTTTTACACAGAGAGTGGTGGGTGTGTGGAACGGGGTTTGTTTTTACACAGAGAGTGCTGGGTGTGTGGAACGGGGTTTGTTTTTACACAGAGAGTGCTGGGTGTGTGGAATGGGGTTTGTTTTTACACAGAGAGTGCTGGGTGTATGGAATGGGGTTTGTTTTTACACAGAGAGTGCTGGATGTGTGGAACGGGGTTTGTTTTTACACAGAGAGTGGTGGGTGTGTGGAATGGGGTTTGTTTTTACACAGAGAGTGGTGGGTGTGTGGAACGGGGTTTGTTTTTACACAGAGAGTGGTGGGTGTGTGGAACGGTGTTTGTTTTTACAAAGAGAGTGGTGGGTGTGTGGAACGGGGTTTGTTTTTACACAGAGAGTGGTGGGTGTGTGGAACGGGGTTTGTTTTTACACAGAGAGTGGTGGGTGTGTGGAATGGGGTTTGTTTTTACACAGAGAGAGGTGGGTTTGTGGAACGGGGTTTGTTTTTACACAGAGAGTGGTGGGTGTGTGGAATGGGGTTTGTTTTTACACAGAGAGTGGTGGGTGTGTGGAACGGGGTTTGTTTTTACACAGAGAGTGCTGGGTGTGTGGAATGGAGTTTGGTTTTACACAGAGAGTGGTGGGTGTGTGGAACAGGGTTGTGGGTGTGTGGAACGGGGTTTGTTTTTACACAGAGAGTGGTGGGTGTGTGGAATGGGGTTTGTTTTTACACAGAGAGTGGTGGGTGTGTGGAACGGGGTTTGTTTTTACACAGAGAGTGGTGGGTGTGTGGAACGGGGTTTGTTTTTACACAGAGAGTGGTGGGTGTGTGGAATGGGTTTGTTTTTACACAGAGAGTGGTGGGTGTGTGGAACGGGGTTTGTTTTTACACAGAGAGTGGTGGGTGTGTGGAACGGGGTTTGTTTTTACACAGAGAGTGGTGGGTGTGTGGAACGGGGTTTGTTTTTACACAGAGAGTGGTGGGTGTGTGGAACGAGGTTTGTTTTCACAGAGAGAGTGCTGGGTGTGTGGAATGGGTTTGTTTTTACACAGAGAGTGCTGGGTGTGTGGAACGGGGTTTGTTTTTACACAGAGAGTGCTGGGTGTGTGGAATGGGTTTGTTTTTACACAGAGAGTGGTGGGTGTGTGGAATGAGGTTTGTTTTTACACAGAGAGTGCTGGGTGTGTGGAACGGGGTTTGTTTTCACACAGAGAGTGCTGGGTGTGTGGAACGGGGTTTGTTTTTACACAGAGAGTGGTGGGTGTGTGGAACGGGGTTTGTTTTTACACAGAGAGTGGTGGGTGTGTGGAACGGGGTTTGTTTTTACACAGAGAGTGCTGGGTGTGTGGAACGGGGTTTGTTTTTACACAGAGAGTGGTGGGTGTGTGGAACAGGGTTGTGGGTGTGTGGAACGGGGTTTGTTTTTACACAGAGAGTGGTGGGTGTGTGGAACGGGGTTTGTTTTTACACAGAGAGTGGTGGGTGTGTGGAACGGGGTTTGTTTTTACACAGAGAGTGCTGGGTGTGTGGAACGGGGTTTGTTTTTACACAGAGAGTGGTGGGTGTGTGGAACAGGGTTGTGGGTGTGTGGAACGGGGTTTGTTTTTACACAGAGAGTGGTGGGTGTGTGGAACGGGGTTTGGTTTTACACAGAGAGAGGTGGGTGTGTGGAACGGGGTTTGGTTTTACACAGAGAGTGGTGGGTGTGTGAAACGGGGTTTGTTTTTACACAGAGAGTGGTGGGTGTGTGGAACGGGGTTTGGTTTTACACAGAGAGTGGTGGGTGTGTGGAACGGGGTTTGGTTTTACACATGGAGTGCTGGGTGTGTGGAACGGGGTTTGTTTTTACATAGAGAGTGCTGGGTGTGTGGAACGGGGTTTGGTTTTACACAGAGAGTGGTGGGTGTGTGGAACGGGGTTTGTTTTTGCACAGAGAGAGGTGGGTGTGTGGAACGGGGTTTGTTTTTACACAGAGAGTGGTGGGTGTGTGGAAAGGGGTTTGTTTTTACACAGAGAGTGGTGGGTGTGTGGAACGGGGTTTGTTTTTACACAGAGATTGGTGGGTGTGTGGAACGGGGTTTGTTTTTACACAGAGAGTGGTGGGTGTGTGGAATGAGGTTTGTTTTTACACAGAGAGTGGTGGGTGTGTGGAATGGGGTTTGTTTTTACAGAGAGAGTGCTGGGTGTGTGGAACGGGGTTTGTTTTTACACAGAGAGTGCTGGGTGTGTGGAACGGGGTTTGTTTTTACACAGAGAGTGGTGGGTGTGTGGAACGGGGTTTGTTTTTACACAGAGAGTGGTGGGTGTGTGGAACGGGGTTTGTTTTTACACAGAGAGTGGTGGGTGTGTGGAACGGGGTTTGTTTTTACACAGAGAGTGCTGGGTGTGTGGAACGGGGTTTGTTTTTACACAGAGAGTGCTGGGTGTGTGGAACGGGGTTTGTTTTTACACAGAGAGTGCTGGGTGTGTGGAATGGGGTTTGTTTTTACACAGAGAGTGCTGGGTGTATGGAATGGGGTTTGTTTTTACACAGAGAGTGCTGGATGTGTGGAACGGGGTTTGTTTTTACACAGAGAGTGGTGGGTGTGTGGAATGGGGTTTGTTTTTACACAGAGAGTGGTGGGTGTGTGGAACGGGGTTTGTTTTTACACAGAGAGTGGTGGGTGTGTGGAACGGTGTTTGTTTTTACAAAGAGAGTGGTGGGTGTGTGGAACGGGGTTTGTTTTTACACAGAGAGTGGTGGGTGTGTGGAACGGGGTTTGTTTTTACACAGAGAGTGGTGGGTGTGTGGAATGGGGTTTGTTTTTACACAGAGAGAGGTGGGTTTGTGGAACGGGGTTTGTTTTTACACAGAGAGTGGTGGGTGTGTGGAATGGGGTTTGTTTTTACACAGAGAGTGGTGGGTGTGTGGAACGGGGTTTGTTTTTACACAGAGAGTGCTGGGTGTGTGGAATGGAGTTTGGTTTTACACAGAGAGTGGTGGGTGTGTGGAACAGGGTTGTGGGTGTGTGGAACGGGGTTTGTTTTTACACAGAGAGTGGTGGGTGTGTGGAATGGGGTTTGTTTTTACACAGAGAGTGGTGGGTGTGTGGAACGGGGTTTGTTTTTACACAGAGAGTGGTGGGTGTGTGGAACGGGGTTTGTTTTTACACAGAGAGTGGTGGGTGTGTGGAATGGGTTTGTTTTTACACAGAGAGTGGTGGGTGTGTGGAATGGGGTTTGTTTTTACACAGAGAGTGGTGGGTGTGTGGAACGAGGTTTGTTTTCACAGAGAGAGTGCTGGGTGTGTGGAACGGGGTTTGTTTTCACACAGAGAGTGCTGGGTGTGTGGAACGGGGTTTGTTTTTACACAGAGAGTGGTGGGTGTGTGGAACGGGGTTTGTTTTTACACAGAGAGTGGTGGGTGTGTGGAACGGGGTTTGTTTTTACACAGAGAGTGCTGGGTGTGTGGAACGGGGTTTGTTTTTACACAGAGAGTGCTGGGTGTGTGGAACGGGGTTTGTTTTTACACAGAGAGTGGTGGGTGTGTGGAACAGGGTTGTGGGTGTGTGGAACG
Organism: Mobula birostris; assembly: GCF_030028105.1. Classification (NCBI taxonomy): domain Eukaryota; kingdom Metazoa; phylum Chordata; class Chondrichthyes; order Myliobatiformes; family Myliobatidae; genus Mobula; species Mobula birostris. Next base: position 123,382,247 of record NC_092372.1, on the reverse strand, counting down.
GGGTTTGTTTTTACACAGAGAGTGGTGGGTGTGTGGAACGGGGTTTGGTTTTACACAGAGAGAGGTGGGTGTGTGGAACGGGGTTTGGTTTTACACAGAGAGTGGTGGGTGTGTGAAACGGGGTTTGTTTTTACACAGAGAGTGGTGGGTGTGTGGAACGGGGTTTGGTTTTACACAGAGAGTGGTGGGTGTGTGGAACGGGGTTTGGTTTTACACATGGAGTGCTGGGTGTGTGGAACGGGGTTTGTTTTTACATAGAGAGTGCTGGGTGTGTGGAACGGGGTTTGGTTTTACACAGAGAGTGGTGGGTGTGTGGAACGGGGTTTGTTTTTGCACAGAGATAGGTGGGTGTGTGGAACGGGGTTTGTTTTTACACAGAGAGTGGTGGGTGTGTGGAAAGGGGTTTGTTTTTACACAGAGAGTGGTGGGTGTGTGGAACGGGGTTTGTTTTTACACAGAGATTGGTGGGTGTGTGGAACGGGGTTTGTTTTTACACAGAGAGTGGTGGGTGTGTGGAATGAGGTTTGTTTTTACACAGAGAGTGGTGGGTGTGTGGAATGGGGTTTGTTTTTACAGAGAGAGTGCTGGGTGTGTGGAACGGGGTTTGTTTTTACACAGAGAGTGCTGGGTGTGTGGAACGGGGTTTGTTTTTACACAGAGAGTGGTGGGTATGTGGAATGGGTTTGTTTTTACACAGAGAGTGGTGGGTGTGTGGAATGGGGTTTGTTTTTACACAGAGAGTGCTGGGTGTGTGGAACGGGGTTTGTTTTTACACAGAGAGTGCTGGGTGTGTGGAACGGGGTTTGTTTTTACACAGAGAGTGGTGGGTGTGTGGAACGGGGTTTGTTTTTACACAGAGAGTGCTGGGTGTGTGGAACGGGGCTTGTTTTTACACAGAGAGTGGTGGGTGTGTGGAACGGGGTTTGGTTTTACACAGACAGAGGTGGGTGTGTGGAACGGGGTTTATTTTTACACAGAGAGTGGTGGGTGTGTGGAACGGGGTATGTTTCTACACAGAGAGTGCTGGGTGTGTAGAATGGGGTTTGTTTTTACACAGAGAGTGGTGGGTGTGTGGAATGGGTTTGTTTTTACACAGAGAGTGGTGGGTGTGTGGAACGGGGTTTGTTTTTACACAGAGAGTGGTGGGTGTGTGGAACGGGGTTTGTTTTTACACAGAGAGTGGTGGGTGTGTGGAACGGGGTTTGTTTTTACACAGAGAGTGCTGGGTGTGTGGAACGAGGTTTGTTTTTACACAGAGAGTGGTGGGTGTGTGGAACGGGGTTTGTTTTTACACAGAGAGTGCTGGGTGTGTGGAACGGGGTTTGTTTTTACACAGAGAGTGGTGGGTGTGTGGAATGAGGTTTGTTTTTACACAGAGAGTGCTGGGTGTGTGGAACGGTGTTTGTTTTTACACAGAGAGTGGTGGGTGTGTGGAATGGGGTATGTTTTTACACAGAGAGTGCTGGGTGTGTGGAACGGGGTTTGTTTTTACACAGAGAGTGGTGGGTGTGTGGAATGAGGTTTGTTTTTACACAGAGAGTGGTGCGTGTGTGGAATGGGTTTGTTTTTACACAGAGAGTGGTGGGTGTGTGGAATGAGGTTTGTTTTTACACAGAGAGTGCTGGGTGTGTGGAACGGGGTTTGTTTTTACACAGAGAGCGGTGGGTGTGTGGAACGGGGTTTGTTTTTACACAGAGAGTGCTGGGTGTGTGGAACGGGGTTTGTTTTTTCACAGAGAGTGGTGGGTGTGTGGAATGGGTTTGTTTTTACACAGAGATTGGTGGGTGTGTGGAACGGGGTTTGTTTTTACACAGAGAGTGGTGGGTGAGTGGAATGAGGTTTGTTTTTACACAGAGAGTGGTGGGTGTGTGGAATGGGGTTTGTTTTTACAGAGAGAGTGCTGAGTGTGTGGAACGGGGTTTGTTTTTACACAGAGAGTGCTGGGTGTGTGGAACGGGGTTTGTTTTTACACAGAGAGTGGTGGGTATGTGGAATGGGTTTGTTTTTACACAGAGAGTGGTGGGTGTGTGGAATGGGGTTTGTTTTTACAGAGAGAGTGCTGGGTGTGTGGAACGGGGTTTGTTTTTACACAGAGAGTGCTGGGTGTGTGGAACGGGGTTTGTTTTTACACAGAGAGTGGTGGGTGTGTGGAACGGGGTTTGTTTTTACACAGAGAGTGCTGGGTGTGTGGAACGGGGCTTGTTTTTACACAGAGAGTGGTGGGTGTGTGGAACGGGGTTTGGTTTTACACAGAGAGAGGTGGGTGTGTGGAACGGGGTTTGTTTTTACACAGAGAGTGGTGGGTGTGTGGAACGGGGTATGTTTTTACACAGAGAGTGCTGGGTGTGTAGAATGGGGTTTGTTTTTACACAGAGAGTGGTGGGTGTGTGGAACGGGGTTTGTTTTTACACAGAGAGTGCTGGGTGTGTGGAATGGGTTTGTTTTTACACAGAGAGTGGTGGGTGTGTGGAACGGGGTTTGTTTTTACACAGAGAGTGGTGGGTGTGTGGAACGGGGTTTGTTTTTACACAGAGAGTGGTGGGGGTGTGGAACGGGGTTTGTTTTTACACAGAGAGTGCTGGGTGTGTGGAACGAGGTTTGTTTTTACACAGAGAGTGGTGGGTGTGTGGAACGGGGTTTGTTTTTACACAGAGAGTGCTGGGTGTGTGCAACGGGGTTTGTTTTTACACAGAGAGTGGTGGGTGTGTGGAATGAGGTTTGTTTTTACACAGAGAGTGGTGCGTGTGTGGAATGGGTTTGTTTTTACACAGAGAGTGGTGGGTGTGTGGAATGAGGTTTGTTTTTACACAGAGAGTGCTGGGTGTGTGGAACGGGATTTGTTTTTACACAGAGAGCGGTGGGTGTGTGGAACGGGGTTTGTTTTTACACAGAGAGTGGTGGGTGTGTGGAATGAGGTTTGTTTTTACACAGAGAGTGGTGGGTGTGTGGAACAGGGTTGTGGGTGTGTGGAACGGGGTTTGGTTTTACACAGAGAATGGTGGGTGTGTGGAACTGGGTTTGTTTTTACACAGAGAGTGCTGGGTGTGTGGAACGGGGTTTGTTTTTACACAGAGAGTGGTGGGTGTGTGGAATGGGTTTGTTTTTACACAGAGAGTGGTGGGTGTGTGGAATGGGGTTTGTTTTTACACAGAGAGTGCTAGGTGTGTGGAACGGGGTTTGTTTTTACACAGAGAGTGGTGGGTGTGTGGAATGGGTTTGTTTTTACACAGAGAGTGGTGGGTGTGTGGAACGGGGTTTGTTTTTACACAGAGAGTGGTGGGTGTGTGGAATGAGGTTTGTTTTTACACAGAGAGTGGTGGGTGTGTGGAACGGGGTTTGTTTTCACACAGAGAGTGGTGGGTGTGTGGAATGGGGTTTGGTTTTACACAGAGAGTGCTGGGTGTGTGGAACGGGGTTTGTTTTTACACAGAGAGTGGTGGGTATGTGGAATGGGTTTGTTTTTACACAGAGAGTGGTGGGTGTGTGGAACGGGGTTTGTTTTTACACAGAGAGTGCTGGGTGTGTGGAACGGGGTTTGTTTTTACACAGAGAGTGCTGGGTGTGTGGAACGGGGTTTGTTTTTACACAGAGAGTGGTGGGTGTGTGGAACGGGGTTTGTTTTTACACAGAGAGTGCTGGGTGTGTGGAACGGGGCTTGTTTTTACACAGAGAGTGGTGGGTGTGTGGAACGGGGTTTGGTTTTACACAGACAGAGGTGGGTGTGTGGAACGGGGTTTGTTTTTACACAGAGAGTGGTGGGTGTGTGGAACGGGGTATGTTTTTACAGAGAGAGTGCTGGGTGTGTAGAATGGGGTTTGTTTTTACACAGAGAGTGGTGGGTGTGTGGAATGGGTTTGTTTTTACACAGAGAGTGGTGGGTGTGTGGAACGGGGTTTGTTTTTACACAGAGAGTGGTGGGTGTGTGGAACGGGGTTTGTTTTTACACAGAGAGTGGTGGGTGTGTGGAACGGGGTTTGTTTTTACACAGAGAGTGCTGGGTGTGTGGAACGAGGTTTGTTTTTACACAGAGAGTGGTGGGTGTGTGGAACGGGGTTTGTTTTTACACAGAGAGTGCTGGGTGTGTGGAACGGGGTTTGTTTTTACACAGAGAGTGGTGGGTGTGTGGAATGAGGTTTGTTTTTACACAGAGAGTGGTGCGTGTGTGGAATGGGTTTGTTTTTACACAGAGAGTGCTGGGTGTGTGGAACGGGGTTTGTTTTTACACAGAGAGCGGTGGGTGTGTGGAACGGGGTTTGTTTTTACACAGAGAGTGGTGGGTGTGTGGAATGAGGTTTGTTTTTACACAGAGAGTGGTGGGTGTGTGGAACAGGGTTGTGGGTGTGTGGAACGGGGTTTGGTTTTACACAGAGAATGGTGGGTGTGTGGAACGGGGTTTGTTTTTACACAGAGAGTGCTGGGTGTGTGGAACGGGGTTTGTTTTTACACAGAGATTGGTGGGTGTGTGGAACGGGGTTTGTTTTTACACAGAGAGTGGTGGGTGAGTGGAATGAGGTTTGTTTTTACACAGAGAGTGGTGGGTGTGTGGAATGGGGTTTGTTTTTACAGAGAGAGTGCTGGGTGTGTGGAACGGGGTTTGTTTTTACACAGAGAGTGCTGGGTGTGTGGAACGGGGTTTGTTTTTACACAGAGAGTGGTGGGTGTGTGGAATGGGTTTGTTTTTACACAGAGAGTGGTGGGTGTGTGGAATGGGGTTTGCTTTTACAGAGAGAGTGCTGGGTGTGTGGAACGGGGTTTGTTTTTACACAGAGAGTGCTGGGTGTGTGGAACGGGGTTTGTTTTTACACAGAGAGTGGTGGGTGTGTGGAACGGGGTTTGTTTTTACACAGAGAGTGCTGGGTGTGTGGAACGGGGCTTGTTTTTACACAGAGAGTGGTGGGTGTGTGGAACGGGGTTTGGTTTTACACAGAGAGAGGTGGGTGTGTGGAACGGGGTTTGTTTTTACACAGAGAGTGGTGGGTGTGTGGAACGGGGTATGTTTTTACACAGAGAGTGCTGGGTGTGTAGAATGGGGTTTGTTTTTACACAGAGAGTGCTGGGTGTGTGGAATGGGTTTGTTTTTACACAGAGAGTGGTGGGTGTGTGGAACGGGGTTTGTTTTTACACAGAGAGTGGTGGGTGTGTGGAACGGGGTTTGTTTTTACACAGAGAGTGGTGGGTGTGTAGAACGGGGTTTGTTTTTACACAGAGAGTGCTGGGTGTGTGGAACGAGGTTTGTTTTTACACAGAGAGTGGTGGGTGTGTGGAACGGGGTTTGTTTTTACACAGAGAGTGCTGGGTGTGTGGAACGGGGTTTGTTTTTACACAGAGAGTGGTGGGTGTGTGGAATGAGGTTTGTTTTTACACAGAGAGTGGTGCGTGTGTGGAATGGGTTTGTTTTTACACAGAGAGTGGTGGGTGTGTGGAACAGGGTTGTGGGTGTGTGGAACGGGGTTTGGTTTTACACAGAGAATGGTGGGTGTGTGGAACTGGGTTTGTTTTTACACAGAGAGTGCTGGGTGTGTGGAACGGGGTTTGTTTTTACACAGAGAGTGGTGGGTGTGTGGAATGGGTTTGTTTTTACACAGAGAGTGGTGGGTGTGTGGAACGGGGTTTGTTTTTACACAGAGAGTGGTGGGTGTGTGGAATGGGTTTGTTTTTACACAGAGAGTGGTGGGTGTGTGGAATGGGGTTTGTTTTTACACAGAGAGTGCTGGGTGTGTGGAACGGGGTTTGTTTTTACACAGAGAGTGGTGGGTGTGTGGAATGGGGTTTGTTTTTACACAGAGAGTGCTGGGTGTGTGGAACGGGGTTTGTTTTTACACAGAGAGTGCTGGGTGTGTGGAACGGGGTTTGTTTTTACACAGAGTGTGGAGGGTGCGTGGAACGGGGTTTGTTTTTACACAGAGAGTGGTGGGTGTGTGGAACGGGGTTTGTTTTTACACAGAGAGTGCTGGGTGTGTGGAACGGGGTTTGTTTTTACACAGAGAGTGGTGGGTGTGTGGAACGGGGTTTGTTTTTACACAGAGAGTGGTGGGTGTGTGGAACGGGGTTTGGTTTTACACAGAGAGTGCTGGGTGTGTGGAACGGGGTTTGTTTTTACACAGAGAGTGGTGGGTGTGTGGAACGGTGTTTGGTTTTACACAGAGAGTGGTGGGTGTGTGGAACGGGGTTTGTTTTTACATAGAGAGTGCTGGGTGTGTGGAACGGGGTTTGTTTTTACACAGAGAGTGCTGGGTGTGTGGAATGGGGTTTGTTTTTACACAGAGAGCGCTGGTTGTGTGGAACGGGGTTTCTTTTTACACAGAGAGTGCTGGGTGTGTTGAACGGTGTTTGTTTTTACACAGAGAGTGCTGGGTGTGTGGAATGGGGTTTGGTTTTACACAGAGAGTGCTGGGTGTGTGGAATGAGGTTTGTTTTTACACAGAGAGTGGTGGGTGTGTGGAACAGGGTTGTGGGTGTATGGAACGGGGTTTGTTTTTACACAGAGAGTGGTGAGTGTGTGAAACGGGGTTTGTTTTTACACAGAGAGTGGTGGGTGTGTGGAACGTGGTTTGGTTTTACACAGAGAGTGGTGGGTGTGTGGAACGGGGTTTGTTTTTACACAGAGAGTGGTGGGTGTGTGGAATGGGGTTTGTTTTTACACAGAGAGTGCTGGGTGTGTGGAATGGGGTTTGTTTTTACACAGAGAGTGCTGGGCGTGTGGAATGGGGTTTGTTTTTACACAGAGAGTGCTGGGTGTGTGGAACGGGGTTTGTTTTTACACAGAGAGTGGTGAGTGTGTGGAACGGGGTTTGTTTTTACACAGAGAGTGGTGGGTGTGTGGAACGGGGTTTGTTTTTACACAGAGAGTGGTGGGTGTGTGGAACGGGGTTTGTTTTTACACAGAGAGAGGTGGGTGTGTGGAACGGGGTTTGTTTTTACACAGAGAGTGCTGGGTGTGTGGAACGGGGTTTGGTTTTACACAGAGAGTGCTGGGTGTGTGGAACGGGGTTTGGTTTTACACAGAGATTGGTGGGTGTGTGGAACGGGGTTTGGTTTTACACAGAGAGTGGTGGGTGTGTGGAACGGGGTTTGTTTTTACACAGAGAGTGCTGGGTGTGTGGAATTGGGTTTGTTTTTACACAGAGAGTGCTGGGTGTGTGGAACGGGGTTTGTTTTTACACAGAGAGTGCTGGGTGTGTGGAATGGGGTTTGTTTTTACACAGAGAGTGGTGGGTGTGTGGAACAGGGTTTGTTTTTACACAGAGAGTGGTGGGTGTGTGGAACGGGGTTTGTTTTTACACAGAGAGTGCTGGGTGTGTGGAACGGTGTTTGTTTTTACACAGAGAGTGGTGGGTGTGTGGAACGGGGTTTGTTTTTACACAGAGAGTGCTGGGTGTGTGGAACGGTGTTTGTTTTTACACAGAGAGTGGTGGGTGTGTGGAACGGGGTTTGTTTTTACACAGAGAGTGGTGGGTGTGTGGAACGGGGTTTGTTTTTACACAGAGAGTGGTGGGTGTGTGGAACGGGGTTTGTTTTTACACAGAGAGTGGTGGGTGTGTGGAACGGGTTTATTTTTACACAGAGAGTGGTGGGTGTGTGGAACGGGGTTTGTTTTTACACAGACAGTGGTGGGTGTGTGGAACGGGGTTTGTTTTTACTCAGAGAGTGGTGGGTGTGTGGAATGTGGTTTGTTTTTACACAGAGAGTGCTGGGTGTGTGGAACGGGGTTTGTTTTTGCACAGAGAGTGGTGGGTGTGTGGAACGGGGTTTGTTTTTACACAGAGAGTGGTGGGTGTGTGGAACGGGGTTTGTTTTTACACAGAGAGTGGTGGGTGTGTGGAACGGGGTTTGTTTTTACACAGAGAGTGGTGGGTGTGTGGAACGGGGTTTGTTTTTACACAGAGAGTGGTGGGTGTGTGGAACGGGGTTTGTTTTTACACAGAGAGTGGTGGGTGTGTGGAACGGGGTTTGTTTTTACACAGAGAGTGCTGGGTGTGTGGAACGGGGTTTGTTTTTACACAGAGAGTGCTGGGTGTGTGGAATGGGGTTTGTTTTTACACAGAGAGTGCTGGGTGTATGGAATGGGGTTTGTTTTTACACAGAGAGTGCTGGATGTGTGGAACGGGGTTTGTTTTTACACAGAGAGTGGTGGGTGTGTGGAATGGGGTTTGTTTTTACACAGAGAGTGGTGGGTGTGTGGAACGGGGTTTGTTTTTACACAGAGAGTGGTGGGTGTGTGGAACGGTGTTTGTTTTTACAAAGAGAGTGGTGGGTGTGTGGAACGGGGTTTGTTTTTACACAGAGAGTGGTGGGTGTGTGGAACGGGGTTTGTTTTTACACAGAGAGTGGTGGGTGTGTGGAATGGGGTTTGTTTTTACACAGAGAGTGGTGGGTGTGTGGAACGGGGTTTGTTTTTACACAGAGAGTGCTGGGTGTGTGGAATGGAGTTTGGTTTTACACAGAGAGTGGTGGGTGTGTGGAACAGGGTTGTGGGTGTGTGGAACGGGGTTTGTTTTTACACAGAGAGTGGTGGGTGTGTGGAATGGGGTTTGTTTTTACACAGAGAGTGGTGGGTGTGTGGAACGGGGTTTGTTTTTACACAGAGAGTGGTGGGTGTGTGGAACGGGGTTTGTTTTTACACAGAGAGTGGTGGGTGTGTGGAATGGGTTTGTTTTTACACAGAGAGTGGTGGGTGTGTGGAATGGGGTTTGTTTTTACACAGAGAGTGGTGGGTGTGTGGAACGAGGTTTCTTTTCACAGAGAGAGTGCTGGGTGTGTGGAACGGGGTTTGTTTTCACACAGAGAGTGCTGGGTGTGTGGAACGGGGTTTGTTTTTACACAGAGAGTGGTGGGTGTGTGGAACGGGGTTTGTTTTTACACAGAGAGTGGTGGGTGTGTGGAACGGGGTTTGTTTTTACACAGAGAGTGCTGGGTGTGTGGAACGGGGTTTGTTTTTACACAGAGAGTGGTGGGTGTGTGGAACAGGGTTGTGGGTGTGTGGAACGGGGTTTGTTTTTACACAGAGAGTGGTGGGTGTGTGGAACGGGGTTTGTTTTTACACAGAGAGTGGTGGGTGTGTGGAACGGGGTTTGTTTTTACACAGAGAGTGCTGGGTGTGTGGAACGGGGTTTGTTTTTACACAGAGAGTGGTGGGTGTGTGGAACAGGGTTGTGGGTGTGTGGAACGGGGTTTGTTTTTACACAGAGAGTGGTGGGTGTGTGGAACGGGGTTTGGTTTTACACAGAGAGAGGTGGGTGTGTGGAACGGGGTTTGGTTTTACACAGAGAGTGGTGGGTGTGTGAAACGGGGTTTGTTTTTACACAGAGAGTGGTGGGTGTGTGGAACGGGGTTTGGTTTTACACAGAGAGTGGTGGGTGTGTGGAACGGGGTTTGGTTTTACACATGGAGTGCTGGGTGTGTGGAACGGGGTTTGTTTTTACATAGAGAGTGCTGGGTGTGTGGAACGGGGTTTGGTTTTACACAGAGAGTGGTGGGTGTGTGGAACGGGGTTTGTTTTTGCACAGAGAGAGGTGGGTGTGTGGAACGGGGTTTGTTTTTACACAGAGAGTGGTGGGTGTGTGGAAAGGGGTTTGTTTTTACACAGAGAGTGGTGGGTGTGTGGAACGGGGTTTGTTTTTACACAGAGAGTGGTGGGTGTGCGGAACGGGGTTTGTTTTTACACAGAGAGTGGTGGGTGTGTGGAACGGGGTTTGTTTTTACACAGAGAGTGGTGGGTGTGCGGAACGGGGTTTGTTTTTACACAGAGAGTGGTGGGTGTGTGGAATGGGGTTTGTTTTTACACAGAGAGTGGTGGGTGTGTGGAACGGGGTTTGTTTTTACACAGAGAGTGCTGGGTGTGTGGAATGGGGTTTGGTTTTACACAGAGAGTGCTGGGTGTGTGGAATGAGGTTTGTTTTTACACAGAGAGTGGTGGGTGTGTGGAACAGGGTTGTGGGTGTGTGGAACGGGGTTTGTTTTTACACAGAGAGTGGTGGGTGTGTGGAATGGGGTTTGTTTTTACACAGAGAGTGGTGGGTGTGTGGAACGGGGTTTGTTTTTACACAGAGAGTGGTGGGTGTGTGGAACGGGGTTTGTTTTTACACAGAGAGTGGTGGGTGTGTGGAACGGGGTTTGTTTTTACACAGAGAGTGGTGGGTGTGTGGAATGGGTTTGTTTTTACACAGAGAGTGGTGGGTGTGTGGAATGGGGTTTGTTTTTACACAGAGAGTGGTGGGTGTGTGGAACGAGGTTTGTTTTCACACAGAGAGTGCTGGGTGTGTGGAACGGGGTTTGTTTTCACACAGAGAGTGCTGGGTGTGTGGAACGGGGTTTGTTTTTACACAGAGAGTGCTGGGTGTGTGGAACGGGGTTTGTTTTTACACAGAGAGTGGTGGGTGTTTGGAACGGGGTTTGTTTTTACACAGAGAGTGCTGGGTGTGTGGAACGGTGTTTGTTTTTACACAGAGAGTGGTGGGTGTGTGGAGCAGGGTTGTGGGTGTGTGGAACGGGGTTTGTTTTTACACAGATAGTGGTGGGTGTGTGGAACGGGGTTTGTTTTTACACTGAGAGTGGTGGGTGTGTGGAACGGGGTTTGTTTTTACACAGAGAGTGCTGGGTGTGTGGAACGGGGTTTGTTTTTACACAGAGAGTGGTGGGTGTGTGGAACAGGATTGTGGGTGTCTGGAACGGGGTATGTTTTTACACAGAGAGTGGTGGGTGTGTGGAATGAGGTTTGTTTTTACACAGAGAGTGGTGGGTGTGTGGAACAGGGTTGTGGGTGTGTGGAACGGGGTTTGTTTTTACACAGAGAGTGGTGGGTGTGTGGAACGGGGTTTGTTTTTACAAAGAGAGTGGTGGGTGTGTGGAAAGGGGTTTGTTTTTACACAGAGAGTGGTGGGTGTGTGGAACGGTGTTTGGTTTTACACAGATAGAGGTGGGTGTGTGGAACGGGGTTTGTTTTTACACAGAGAGTGGTGGGTGTGTGGAATGGGGTTTGTTTTTACACAGAGAGTGCTGGGTGTGTGGAACGGGGTTTGTTTTTACACAGAGAGTGGTGGGTGTGTGGAATGGGGTTTGTTTTTACACAGAGAGTGGTGGGTGTGTGGAACGGGGTTTGGTTTTACACAGAGAGTGGTGGGTGTGCGGAACGGGGTATGTTTTTACACGGAGAGTGGTGGGTGTGTGGAATGGGGTTTGTTTTTACACAGAGAGTGGTGGGTGTGTGGAATGGGGTTTGTTTTTACACAGAGAGTGCTGGGTGTGTAGAATGGGTTTGTTTTTACACAGTGTGTGGTTTCAGGTTTTGAACTCTAATTTCCAATTCTCTTAGCTGTATCCGATAACTACTGCACACCCAGAATTTTTATTCAGAATTGACTGGCAGTTACAGATATTGATGGGTGTGTTCGCAAATTTCTTACTTGTAAGAACAGTCACCATTCACAATAGAATTCACAATTATCTATAGAAACTACAGACTAACAGGTGAAGATATTTTGATGCTATTAAAATATTTGCCTGCTATTTGATATGTGTGGCTTATATCTTCTTTGTTCCTCTTTTACTTTGTACCCTCATGGCAAATCTCTCCTGTGCCCTGCTGTGTTATTGGAAGATCAGATCTTCAAGTCTTTACTTGCCTGGGCTGATTGTACATAATCTGTTAAACACTTACCTTGCCACAACTTCCACAGCAGAAGAGAGCGCATGTGTTGTGTGTCCCATGGACAGAGGTGCATATGCAGCTTGTGAAGATGTGCAAGGGCAACAGGGCAAGTGAACAATGAACAAGAGGCGGGCGTAATGTGTGGGATCTTCACAATTGCAGCGTGTTAGTGCGGGATGTGTACACAGTGTGTTATGTGTGTGCAGTGTGAGCCTAAGTTGTGCACAGTGAATTTATACACTGTACAGTGACTTTCTGCACAGTGTGAATACTGCAGCACTATGGACTGTGTATATGTGTGTGTGTGTGTGTGTGTGTGTGTGTGTGTGTGGTGTTTGTACAGTCTGTGGACCAAACACAGTGACAGCACCACTGTATGTACTACGCCAAGTCCCATGATGCCTGTGCTCAGTGTGAGTGTGTATGCAGCGTATAAGGGGTGTGTACAGGGTATTTTAACAGTGTTAAGTCTGTATACACACTGTGCAATCTGTGTGTGCCATGTACAGCAGTGTGTGTACACTGGTGTGTGTGCACACTGTGTGCACTGTATGATGGTGTGTACAGTGTATTTGCACGCTGAGGAGTTTGCGGGCGTCCCTCACCTCTCTCTCTCCTCCCGGTGAGCAGCTTCCTCCTGGAGGGTGACCAGCCGATCCTGAGCCTCCTGCAGCTCCCGTTGGATCCCCTCCAGCCGCATCTCCATCTCCTGATTGGTCACTTTGATTTGCTGGTTCTCAGCGCTGGTCTCCTCCTGTTGACCGCGCAGGGACTCGATCTCCGCCTGGAGCTGGAGTGGGAGAGAACACACAATGACAATTATCTCCGTCTGAAGCTGCAGGTTCAGGGAACACACATCAGAAGATAAATCAGTACGAGAACGTTACCTGAAACTACTACCACTACCTACCACTCGCCTTCCAAATTGATCTCTCTCTCCTCCTCTCGCTCCTCTCCATTTTATCCCTCGCCTGTCCTATGACTTCCTTCCCCCCACTGTCTCTCTCTCTTTTCCTTCCTATCTCGATTTTTCCCTCTCTTTCTGTTCTTAATTACTCTGAAGTTTATGAATTTTAAGGAGATTTGTCTGGTCACTGAACACTCTAACAAACTTCTACAGGTCCTGTTGAAAGTGTCCTGACTGGTCCCATCACGGTCTAAAGTACATGAATGTAAGAGGCTGTTGTTCTAATTGTGCTCTTTCTTGTACAATTTTGTATAATTTATGTCTAATTGATGTTAATCTTGTGAATGTCGTGTCTCTGACACTCTGTGTCTGTGATGCTGCAGAAGGTAAGTTTTTCATTGTATCTGAGCACACAGGGAGTTGTTCAGATGGTAATCAACTCAACTTTAGATTCATAGAGTCAAAGACCACTACATCACATAAACAAGCCCTTCAGACCATCTAGTTCATGCCGACCTGATCTTCTACCGCGTCCCATCTACACACCCCAGGATGGTATCTCTCGTATCGCTCCCATCCACGTACCTATCCAAATTTCAGGTAAGTATTGTAATCAAACCAGCATCCTACACTTCCTCTGGCAGCTCGTTCCACACACTCACCTCCCTCTGAGTGAGGAGTTTCCCCCTCATCTTCCTCTGAAACAATTCACTTTTCACCCCTAACCTATAAACTCTGGTTCTGCTGTCACTCAACCTAAGGGGCAAAAGGCTGATGTGTAAGTTTGACTTTGAGTTGCCCAACTCCAACTATCTTCAAGTCTGGTGGCTGTGTTCCCAATGGGGACCGTTGCATTACAGCTGGGATGCCCTCTCTCTGATTTGTGATCTGATCACAGTGTTACACTGGGAACAACACCATGGAAGCAAGTCCCGACAGGGTCTGACTCAGGGGATCAGCTACCTCTTCAATTTTCTCCACTGCCTCATCTCTTACTGAGGCAGCCTCCGTCTCCTCATGGGCCACATTTCCACCTGCTCCTGGCGTCACGTCCTGACCCTCAACCCTCAGTCCGGACTCCTCTTCCGGCGTGTCCGGTTTGTCGGGAACGGCTCGGCGTCGAATGGAACGAGTTCTCTGGAGCCTGCAGAGCAGAGGTGACAGAGGGAGGACAGGATAAGTCAATGGCCGTGAGTGTATGCTGACCAGTGATGATGGTGGCCATCTATTGGCTGGGAGGATTATCACATGATCAGAGGGAGCTTCGCCCCCACAGGAGAGTATGGAGACATTGTGATTCACCTGGAAAGATCACGAGGCCAAAAACAGAGAGGAAACAGAAATCCAACACAACAGGAGTGAAGGTTATTCTGGGAAACGCACAAAATGCTGGAGGAACTCAGCAGGACAGACAGGGGAATAGACAGTCGACATTTCAAATCCAGACCCTTTCAAGGCCTGGAAAGGTAGGGGAAGACACCAGAATAAAAAGGTGGGGGATGGGAAGGAGTATATGCTAGCAGGTGATAGGAGAGAGCAGATGAAGGGAAAGATGTGATGCAGTGAGAGGCTAGGAGCTGTCAGGTCAAAAGGTACAAGGTTGAAGAAGAAATGATCTGATAAAGAGGAGAACGAACCATGGGAGAAAGGAATGGAGGAGAGGTATCCAATGGAGGCGATGGGCAGCGGGGAGAAGAGACAGGGTGACAGGGGATCAGAATGAGGAATGGATGAAGGGAGATGGAAGGAGGGGGTAGGAGTAACTGGATCTTAGAGAAATCGATGTTCACACCACCAGGTTGGATGCTTCCTAGATGGAATACGAGGTGTTGCTTCTCAACATGATAATGGCCTCATTTTGGCAGGAGAGGGGGGAGTGGATCATGAAGTCGGAATTGAAACAGGGAGTGAAATTAAAGACGGATTACTCTGTCATTCAAGACAGTATATCACAAAGCAGAGAATATGTCCATCAATCCCTGAGGGAAAAGTTGGGCACAGCCGGATTGGGAAAAACTGCTAAGAAATAATACCATGTGACAACTCTTCCAAGGAGACCCTCACCCTTCCTTCTCCTCCTGGTGAGCTGCTTCCTCCTGGAGGGTGACCAGCCGATCCTGAGCCTCCTGCAGCTCCCGTTGGATCCCCTCCAGCCGCATCTCCATCTCCTGATTGGTCACTTTGAGCTGCTGGTTCTCAGCGCTGGTCTCCTCCTGTTGACCGCGCAGGGACTCGATCTCTGCCTGGAGCTGGAGTGGGAGAGAACACAGAATGACAATCATCTCTGCCTGAAACTGCAGGTCCAGGGAACACACATTAAAAAGACAAATCAGAACAAGAACGTTACCTGAAACTACCACCACCACCTGCCACTCTCCTTCCAAATTGATCTCTCTCTCCTCCTCTCCCTCCTCTCCATTTTATCCCTCTCCTGTCCTATGACTTCCTTCCCCCCACTGTCTCTCTCTCTTTTCCTTCCTATCTCGATTTTTCCCTCTCTGTCTGTTCTTAATTACTCTGAAGTTTATGAATTTTAAGGAGATTTGTCTGGTCACTGAACACTCTAACAAACTTCTACAGGTCCTGTTGAAAGTGTCCTGACCGGTCCCATCACGGTCTGGAGCAACAGTTCTAAAGTACACGAATGTAAGAGGCTGTTGTTCTTTCTTGTACAATTTTGTATAATTTATGTCTAATTGATGTTAATCTTGTGAATGTCGTGTCTCTGATGCTCTGTGTCTGTGATGCTGCAGAAGGTAAGTTTTTCATTGCATCTGAGCACACAAGGACTAGTATCAGATGGTAATCCACTCAACTTCAGATTCATAGAGTCAAAGACCACTACATCACATAAACAGGCCCTTCAGACCATCTAGTTCATGCCGACCTGATCTTCTACCGCGTCCCATCTACACACCCCAGGATGGTATCTCTCATACCCCTCCCATCCACGTACCTATCCAAATTTCAGGTAAGTGTTGTAATCAAACCAGCATCCTACACCTCCCCTGGCAGCTCATTCCACACACTCACCTCCCTCTGAGTGAGGAGTTTCCCCCTCATCTCCCTCTGAAACAATTCACTTTTCACCCCTAACCTATAAACTCTGGTTCTGCTGTCACTCAACCTAAGGGGCAAAAGGCTGATGTGTAAGTTTGACTTTGAGTTGCCCAACTCCAACTATCTTCAAGTCTGGTGGCTGTGTTCCCAATGGGGACCGTTGTATTACAGCTGAGATGCCCTCTCTCTGATTTGTGATCTGATCACAGTGTCTCACTGGGATCAACACCATGGAAGCAAGTCCCGACAGGGTCTGACCAGGGTCTGACTCAGGGGATCAGCTACCTCTTCAATTTTCTCCGCTGCCTCATCTCTTGCTGAGGCAGCCTCTGTCTCCTCATGGGCCACATTTCCACCTGCTCCTGGCGTCACGTCCTGACCCTCGACCCTCAGTCCAGACTCCTCTCCCGGAGTGTCCGGTTTGTCACGAACGGCTCGGCGTCGAATGGAACGAGTTCTCTGGAGCCTGCGGAGCAGAGATGACAGAGGGAGAACAAGATAAGTCAATGGACGTGAGTGTATGCTGACCAGTGATGATGGTGGCCATCTATTGGCTGGGAGGATTATCACATGATCAGAGGGCGCTTCGCCCCCACAGGAGAGTATGGAGACATTGTGATTCACCTGGAAAGACCACGAGGCCAAAAACAGAGAGGAAACAGAAATCCAACACAACAGGAGTGAAGGTTATTCTGGGAAACGCACAAAATGCTGGAGGAACTCAGCAGGACAGACAGGGGAATAGACAGTCGACATTTCAAATCCAGACCCTTTCAAGGCCTGGAAAGGTAGGGGAAGACACCAGAATAAAAAGGTGGGGGATGGGAAGGAGTATATGCTAGCAGGTGATAGGAGAGAGCAGATGAGGGGAAAGATGTGATGAAGTGAGAGGCTAGGAGCTGTCAGGTCAAAAGGTACAAGGTTGAAGAAGAAATGATCTGATAAAGAGGAGAACGAACCATGGGAGAAAGGAATGGAGGAGAGGTATCCAATGGAGGCGATGGGCAGTGGGGAGAAGAGACAGGGTGACAGGGGATCAGAATGAGGAATGGATGAAGGGAGATGGAAGGAAGGGGTAGGAGTAACTGGATCTTAGAGAAATCTATGTTCACACCACCAGGTTGGATGCTTCCTAGATGGAATACGAGGTGTTGCTTCTCAACATGATAATGGCCTCATTTTGGCAGGAGAGGGGGGAGTGGATCATGAAGTCGGAATTGAAACAGGGAGTGAAATTAAAGACGGATTACTCTGTCATTCAAGACAGTATATCACAAAGCAGAGAATATGTCCATCAATCCCTGAGGGAAAAGTTGGGCACAGCCGGATTGGGAAAAACTGCTAAGAAATAATACCATGTGACAACTCTTCCAAGGAGACCCTCACCCTTCCTTCTCCTCCTGGTGAGCTGCTTCCTCCTGGAGGGTGACCAGCCGATCCTGAGCCTCCTGCAGCTCCCGTTGGATCCCCTCCAGCCGCATCTCCATCTCCTGATTGGTCACTTTGAGCTGCTGGTTCTCAGCGCTGGTCTCCTCCTGTTGACCGCGCAGGGACTCGATCTCTGCCTGGAGCTGGAGTGGGAGAGAACACAGAATGACAATCATCTCTGCCTGAAACTGCAGGTCCAGGGAACACACATTAAAAAGACAAATCAGAACAAGAATGTTACCTGAAACTACCACCACCACCTGCCACTCTCCTTCCAAATTGATCTCTCTCTCCTCCTCTCCCTCCTCTCCATTTTATCCCTCTCCTGTCCTATGACTTCCTTCCCCCCACTGTCTCTCTCTCTTTTCCTTCCTATCTCGATTTTTCCCTCTCTGTCTGTTCTTAATTACTCTGAAGTTTATGAATTTTAAGGAGATTTGTCTGGTCACTGAACTCTCTAACAAACTTCTACAGGTCCTGTTGAAAGTGTCCTGACCGGTCCCATCACGGTCTGGAGCAACAGTTCTAAAGTACACGAATGTAAGAGGCTGTTGTTCTTTCTTGTACAATTTTGTATAATTTATGTCTAATTGATGTTAATCTTGTGAATGTCGTGTCTCTGACACTCTGTGTCTGTGATGCTGCAGAAGGTAAGTTTTTCATTGTATCTGAGCACACAGGGACTAGTGCAGATGGTAATCCACTCAACTTCAGATTCATAGAGTCAAAGACCACTACATCACATAAACAGGCCCTTCAGACCATCTAGTTCATGCCGACCTGATCTTCTACCGCGTCCCATCTACACACCCCAGGATGGTATCTCTGGTACCCCTCCCATCCACGTACCTATCCAAATTTCAGGTAAGTGTTGTAATCAAACCAGCATCCTACACCTCCCCTGGCAGCTCATTCCACACACTCACCTCCCTCTGAGTGAGGAGTTTCCCCCTCATCTCCCTCTGAAACAATTCACTTTTCACCCCTAACCTATAAACTCTGGTTCTGCTGTCACTCAACCTAAGGGGCAAAAGGCTGATGTGTAAGTTTGACTTTGAGTTGCCCAACTCCAACTATCTTCAAGTCTGGTGGCTGTGTTCCCAATGGGGACCGTTGTATTACAGCTGAGATGCCCTCTCTCTGATTTGTGATCTGATCACAGTGTCTCACTGGGATCAACACCATGGAAGCAAGTCCCGACAGGGTCTGACCAGGGTCTGACTCAGGGGATCAGCTACCTCTTCAATTTTCTCCGCTGCCTCATCTCTTGCTGAGGCAGCCTCTGTCTCCTCATGGGCCACATTTCCACCTGCTCCTGGCGTCACGTCCTGACCCTCGACCCTCAGTCCAGACTCCTCTCCCGGAGTGTCCGGTTTGTCACGAACGGCTCGGCGTCGAATGGAACGAGTTCTCTGGAGCCTGCGGAGCAGAGATGACAGAGGGAGAACAAGATAAGTCAATGGACGTGAGTGTATGCTGACCAGTGATGATGGTGGCCATCTATTGGCTGGGAGGATTATCACATGATCAGAGGGCGCTTCGCCCCCACAGGAGAGTATGGAGACATTGTGATTCACCTGGAAAGACCACGAGGCCAAAAACAGAGAGGAAACAGAAATCCAACACAACAGGAGTGAAGGTTATTCTGGGAAACGCACAAAATGCTGGAGGAACTCAGCAGGACAGACAGGGGAATAGACAGTCGACATTTCAAATCCAGACCCTTTCAAGGCCTGGAAAGGTAGGGGAAGACACCAGAATAAAAAGGTGGGGGATGGGAAGGAGTATATGCTAGCAGGTGATAGGAGAGAGCAGATGAGGGGAAAGATGTGATGAAGTGAGAGGCTAGGAGCTGTCAGGTCAAAAGGTACAAGGTTGAAGAAGAAATGATCTGATAAAGAGGAGAACGAACCATGGGAGAAAGGAATGGAGGAGAGGTATCCAATGGAGGCGATGGGCAGTGGGGAGAAGAGACAGGGTGACAGGGGATCAGAATGAGGAATGGATGAAGGGAGATGGAAGGAAGGGGTAGGAGTAACTGGATCTTAGAGAAATCTATGTTCACACCACCAGGTTGGATGCTTCCTAGATGGAATACGAGGTGTTGCTTCTCAACATGATAATGGCCTCATTTTGGCAGGAGAGGGGGGAGTGGATCATGAAGTCGGAATTGAAACAGGGAGTGAAATTAAAGACGGATTACTCTGTCATTCAAGACAGTATATCACAAAGCAGAGAATATGTCCATCAATCCCTGAGGGAAAAGTTGGGCACAGCCGGATTGGGAAAAACTGCTAAGAAATAATACCATGTGACAACTCTTCCAAGGAGACCCTCACCCTTCCTTCTCCTCCTGGTGAGCTGCTTCCTCCTGGAGGGTGACCAGCCGATCCTGAGCCTCCTGCAGCTCCCGTTGGATCCCCTCCAGCCGCATCTCCATCTCCTGATTGGTCACTTTGAGCTGCTGGTTCTCAGCGCTGGTCTCCTCCTGTTGACCGCGCAGGGACTCGATCTCTGCCTGGAGCTGGAGTGGGAGAGAACACAGAATGACAATCATCTCTGCCTGAAACTGCAGGTCCAGGGAACACACATTAAAAAGACAAATCAGAACAAGAATGTTACCTGAAACTACCACCACCACCTGCCACTCTCCTTCCAAATTGATCTCTCTCTCCTCCTCTCCCTCCTCTCCATTTTATCCCTCTCCTGTCCTATGACTTCCTTCCCCCCACTGTCTCTCTCTCTTTTCCTTCCTATCTCGATTTTTCCTTCTCTGTCTGTTCTTAATTACTCTGAAGTTTATGAATTTTAAGGAGATTTGTCTGGTCACTGAACTCTCTAACAAACTTCTACAGGTCCTGTTGAAAGTGTCCTGACCGGTCCCATCACGGTCTGGAGCAACAGTTCTAAAGTACACGAATGTAAGAGGCTGTTGTTCTTTCTTGTACAATTTTGTATAATTTATGTCTAATTGATGTTAATCTTGTGAATGTCGTGTCTCTGACACTCTGTGTCTGTGATGCTGCAGAAGGTAAGTTTTTCATTGTATCTGAGCACACAGGGACTAGTGCAGATGGTAATCCACTCAACTTCAGATTCATAGAGTCAAAGACCACTACATCACATAAACAGGCCCTTCAGACCATCTAGTTCATGCCGACCTGATCTTCTACCGCGTCCCATCTACACGCCCCAGGATGGTATCTCTGGTACCCCTCCCATCCACGTACCTATCCAAATTTCAGGTAAGTGTTGTAATCAAACCAGCATCCTACACCTCCCCTGGCAGCTCATTCCACACACTCACCTCCCTCTGAGTGAGGAGTTTCCCCCTCATCTCCCTCTGAAACAATTCACTTTTCACCCCTAACCTATAAACTCTGGTTCTGCTGTCACTCAACCTAAGGGGCAAAAGGCTGATGTGTAAGTTTGACTTTGAGTTGCCCAACTCCAACTATCTTCAAGTCTGGTGGCTGTGTTCCCAATGGGGACCGTTGTATTACAGCTGAGATGCCCTCTCTCTGATTTGTGATCTGATCACAGTGTCTCACTGGGATCAACACCATGGAAGCAAGTCCCGACAGGGTCTGACCAGGGTCTGACTCAGGGGATCAGCTACCTCTTCAATTTTCTCCGCTGCCTCATCTCTTGCTGAGGCAGCCTCTGTCTCCTCATGGGCCACATTTCCACCTGCTCCTGGCGTCACGTCCTGACCCTCGACCCTCAGTCCAGACTCCTCTCCCGGAGTGTCCGGTTTGTCACGAACGGCTCGGCGTCGAATGGAACGAGTTCTCTGGAGCCTGCGGAGCAGAGATGACAGAGGGAGAACAAGATAAGTCAATGGACGTGAGTGTATGCTGACCAGTGATGATGGTGGCCATCTATTGGCTGGGAGGATTATCACATGATCAGAGGGCGCTTCGCCCCCACAGGAGAGTATGGAGACATTGTGATTCACCTGGAAAGACCACGAGGCCAAAAACAGAGAGGAAACAGAAATCCAACACAACAGGAGTGAAGGTTATTCTGGGAAACGCACAAAATGCTGGAGGAACTCAGCAGGACAGACAGGGGAATAGACAGTCGACATTTCAAATCCAGACCCTTTCAAGGCCTGGAAAGGTAGGGGAAGACACCAGAATAAAAAGGTGGGGGATGGGAAGGAGTATATGCTAGCAGGTGATAGGAGAGAGCAGATGAGGGGAAAGATGTGATGAAGTGAGAGGCTAGGAGCTGTCAGGTCAAAAGGTACAAGGTTGAAGAAGAAATGATCTGATAAAGAGGAGAACGAACCATGGGAGAAAGGAATGGAGGAGAGGTATCCAATGGAGGCGATGGGCAGTGGGGAGAAGAGACAGGGTGACAGGGGATCAGAATGAGGAATGGATGAAGGGAGATGGAAGGAAGGGGTAGGAGTAACTGGATCTTAGAGAAATCTATGTTCACACCACCAGGTTGGATGCTTCCTAGATGGAATACGAGGTGTTGCTTCTCAACATGATAATGGCCTCATTTTGGCAGGAGAGGGGGGAGTGGATCATGAAGTCGGAATTGAAACAGGGAGTGAAATTAAAGACGGATTACTCTGTCATTCAAGACAGTATATCACAAAGCAGAGAATATGTCCATCAATCCCTGAGGGAAAAGTTGGGCACAGCCGGATTGGGAAAAACTGCTAAGAAAGTATACCATGTGACAACTCTTCCAAGGAGTCCCTCACCCTTCCTTCTCCTCCTGCTGAGCTGCTTCCTCCTGGAGGGTGACCAGCCGATCCTGAGCCTCCTGCAGCTCCCGTTGGATCCCCTCCAGCCGCATCTCCATCTCCTGATTGGTCATTTTGAGCTGCTGGTTCTCAGCGCTGGTCTCCTCCTGTTGACCGCGCAGGGACTCGATCTCTGCCTGGAGCTGGAGTGGGAGAGAACACAGAATGACAATCATCTCTGCCTGAAACTGCAGGTCCAGGGAACACACATTAAAAAGACAAATCAGAACAAGAACGTTACCTGAAACTACCACCACCACCTGCCACTCTCCTTCCAAATTGATCTCTCTCTCCTCCTCTCCCTCCTCTCCATTTTATCCCTCTCCTGTCCTATGACTTCCTTCCCC
Source organism: Mobula birostris (assembly GCF_030028105.1). Classification (NCBI taxonomy): domain Eukaryota; kingdom Metazoa; phylum Chordata; class Chondrichthyes; order Myliobatiformes; family Myliobatidae; genus Mobula; species Mobula birostris. The sequence goes on along the minus strand of NC_092372.1, from coordinate 123,360,096 downwards.
CCACTGTCTCTCTCTCTTTTCCTTCCTATCTCGATTTTTCCCTCTCTGTCTGTTCTTAATTACTCTGAAGTTTATGAATTTTAAGGAGATTTGTCTGGTCACTGAACACTCTAACAAACTTCTACAGGTCCTGTTGAAAGTGTCCTGACCGGTCCCATCACGGTCTGGAGCAACAGTTCTAAAGTACACGAATGTAAGAGGCTGTTGTTCTTTCTTGTACAATTTTGTATAATTTATGTCTAATTGATATAATCTTGTGAATGTCGTGTCTCTGATGCTCTGTGTCTGTGATGCTGCAGAAGGTAAGTTTTTCATTGCATCTGAGCACACAAGGACTAGTATCAGATGGTAATCCATTCGACTTCAGATTAATAGTCAAAGACCACTACATCACTTAAACAGGCCTTTCAGACCATCTAGTTCATGCCGATCTGATCTTCTACCGCGTCCCATCTACACGCCCCAGGATGGTATCTCTCATACCCCTCCCATCCACGTACCTATCCAAATTTCAGGTAAGTGTTGTAATCAAACCAGCATCCTACACCTCCTCTGGCAGCTCATTCCACACACTCACCTCCTCTGAGTGAGGAGTTTCCCCCTCATCTTCCTCTGAAACAATTCACTTTTCACCCCTAACCTACGAACTCTGGTTCTGCTGTCACTCAACCTAAGGGGCAAATGGCTGATGTGTAAGTTTGACTTTGAGTCGCCCAAATCCAACTATCTTCAAGTCTGGTGGCTGTGTTCTCAATGGGGACCGTTGTATTACAGCTGAGATGCCCTCTCTCTGATTTGTGATCTGATCACAGTGTCTCACTGGGAACAACACCATGGAAGCAAGTCCCGACGGGGTCTGACCAGGGGTCTGACTCAGGGGATCAGGTACCTCTTCAATTTTTTCCGCTGCCTCATATCTTGCTGAGGCAGCCTCCGTCTCCTCATGGGCCACATCTCCACCTGCTCCTGGGGACACGTCCTGACCCTCGACCCTCAGTCCAGACTCCTCTCCCGCCGTGTCCGGTTTGTCGCGAACGGCTCGGCGTCGAATGGAACGAGTTCTCTGGAGCCTGCGGAGCAGAGGTGACAGAGGGAGGACAGGATAACTCAATGGCCGTGAGTGTATGATGACCAGTGATGATGGTGGCCATCTATTGGCTGGGAGGGTGATCACATGATCAGAGGGAGCTTCGCCCCCACAGGAGAGTATGGAGACATTGTGATTCACCTGGAAAGATCACGAGGCCAAAAACAGAGAGGAAACAGAAATCCAACACAACAGGAGTGAAGGTTATTCTGGGAAACGCACAAAATGCTGGAGGAACTCAGCAGGACAGACAGGGAAATAGACAGTCGACATTTCAAATCCAGACCCTTTTAAGGCCTGGAAAGGTAGGGGAAGACACCAGAATAAAAAGGTGGGGGATGGGAAGGAGTAAATGCTAGCAGGTAATAGCAGAGAGCAGTTGAGGGGAAAGATGTGATGAAGTAAGAAGCTGGGAGGAGATAGGTCAAAAGGTACAAGGTTGAAGAAGAAGAGATTGACGGGAGAGGAGAATGAACCATGGGAGAAAGGGATGAGGAGAGATGCCCAATGGAGGAGATGGCAGTAAGGAGAAGAGACAGGGTGACAGGGGATCAGAATGAGGAATGGATGAAGGGAGATGGAAGGAGTGGGGAGAAGTATCTGGATCTTAGAGAAATCAATGTTCACACCACCAGGTTGGATGCGTCCCAGATGGAATATGAGGTGTTGTTTCTCAACATGATAATGGCCTCATTTTGGCAAGAGAGGGGGGAATGGATCATAAAGTCGGAATTAGAACAGGGAGGGAAATTAAAAATGTGTTACTCTGTCAGTCAAGAGAGTTGATCAGGAAGCAGAGAATAGTTTGTCCGTCAATCCCTGGAGGAAAATTTGGGCACAGCAGGATTGGGAAAAACTGGCAAGAAAGTATACCATGTGACAACTCATCCAAGGAGTCCCTCACCCTTCCTTCTCCTCCCGATGAGCTGCTTCCTCCTGGAGGGTGACCAGCCGATCCTGAGCCTCCTGCAGCTCCCGTTGGATCTCCTCCAGCCGCGTCTCCATCTCCTGATTGGTCACCTTGAGCTGCTGGTTCTCAGCACTGGTCTCCTCCTGTTGACCACGCAGGGACTCGATCTCCACCTGGAGCTGAGTTGGGGGTGGGGTGGGGGTGGTGGGAGTGTACACACAGAGGGGATTGTCACCATTTCGCTTGGAATGTGAGACATGTGCTGACTAGGGTGGGGCTATTTGGCCCATCATTGCTATACTAGTGACATTGAATCCCATTGATTACTCGCATTCTCAACCTGGCTTTCTCTCCCCAAAGGCCCAGAAATAAAGACAAAATTCTGGAAACACTCAACAGATGAGGATAGAGAAAAACCATTCCTTCTCAGATCGATTACTTCCACTAAAACAGGAAGCTGAGCATTGCTACGCAGTCGTGGGTGTAGAGAGAGTAGAGCACTGGGCTAAGAATGCTTCCTTGAGGTGTGCCAGTGTTGATCATGAGACCAGAGGAGATGTTATTTCAGATCAGCATGGACTTTGGTCTTCCAGTGAGGAAACTAAGGATCTTGTTGCAGAGGAGGTTCAGAGGCCCAGGATTCAGAGCTGAGGGGATGCCAGTGTTTCAAAATGATGGGGTTCATCACTCCTGCATTTTCCTACAATTGGCCGAACATTTCATCATACCCAGGAATCAACTCCAAGTCACCGATGAACTGGCCTGGAGTATGGAGGGCCTCATCGAACACTCTTCACACACTCCCCTCCGGATGCTGACTGTCACATTAATAATTAACTATTGTATTGTACTGGTGACACAAACTTCCATCCATCTCCACCATCCATTGTCCTTCTATGTCTCTCATCAATCTGATCTGTGGGACTTTGTCAAATATACTGATAAAGTCCCTGTAGACAACATTAACTACTCTCCCCTCATCGAGACTCAAGGAAAAAATTGAATCTAGTTGTTCAATCGGCAATGAACTTTTCAAGGCCTCTGATCAGCCTGGTCTCCTTAAAGACCGATTTCTCCTGCTTTCCCAGAACTTTGCCCAATACTGTGGCCGGCACCGACCTTACCTGCTGGAAAGCTTCATTAGAACATGGTCCCACACCGTCTGCAGGGTGACCTGACTGTCTGTAATCAGACAGAGAGGGAGAGAGGGTCAGAATCAGTGAGGTGGGCCACAAACTGTATTTACTATTAACTGTTATATTTTACTGCTTGTGTTTAGAGTGTGTGTACAGTGCTGGCTGTGCATATGATGAACAAAGTGAGTGTGTGTGTGTGTGTTTGTACATTCTGTGGACCATAAACAGTGACAGCACACACTGTACGGTGGCTCTCTGCACAGTATTAAGCCTGTACGCAACACGCCAAGTCCCATGATGCCTGTGCTCAGTATGTAGTGTGTATGCACCATATACAGCATATGAATCAGTATTTATCATTCTTCCTAAGAAACCTGGAGCAATAGAATGTGAATTACATAGGACCATAAGTTTAATGAGTCATATCACCAAGATACTTCTAAGAACTTTGATGACAAGAGCTAAAAGTAAGAAACAAGCTGAAATGTGTAAAGAACAATGTGGTTTTGTGAAAGACAAAGGTACAAGAAACGTGATATTGATGTTAAGGACACCATCAGAACGAGCTATTCAAATGCAAAAAAATTTGTTTGTTTTATCGACTACACAAAAGCATTTGCTAAAGTGAAGCACAATAAGTTATTTGAAATATTACAGGAAACTCTAGATCTAGATTCAAAAGACCTCCACCTAATCAGAAATCTGTACTGGGAACAAACTGCTGCTGTAAGTATAGATGGAGAAGTGAGTCAGTTTACAAAAATCAAGAGAGGCATTAGACAAGGGTGTGTTTTCTCCGCTGATTTGTTTAATGTGTACAGTGAAACAATATTAGAAAAACTAAGAGACATCTTGGGAATCAAAGTTGGCGGTGAAAACATCAATAATTTTAGATATGTGGATGACACTGTGTTAATTGCAAGTATGCAGGAAGAACTACAAAACTTAATTGATATAGTTGTAGAAAATGCAAAATAGGTCTATCAATTGCAAAAAGACAATTGTATGGTGATATCCAAAAAGAAGGAGAATCCTATCTGCAGGCTGAGAATAAACAGGGAAGACATAAAATAAGTACAGAACTTTTGCTACGTAGGAAGCTGGGTGACATCAGATGGCAGGTGCGACATGGACATCAAAAGAAGAATAGGGATGGCAAAAGACACCTTTATGAAAATGAAGAGTATACTGACCAACACTAAACTAGGCATGACAACCTGCCTCAGAGTACTGAAATATTACATGTAGCCCCCTTGGCCACCCTCAGGGTCGCTCAGCTCGCTGTCGTCTAGGGAAACAGCCTCAGCCCCGCCAAACTGGATAATTCGTTTGTGTGGATGCTGTGTGAGGTACCCCACCCCGCCCAAATAACAGACAATACACCAGATGCAATTAAATGATTTACAATTTATAGATATTACTGGAACTATATAATTAAAAGAGAATAAAATATAAAAGGAAAATAAAAGGCGCCACACTTATCAAAGTTCAATCTCTTCGTGCACAAAACTGTTGGAGCTCAAGGACCTTCTTCTTCACCCTGCGACCCCCTCGGGCCACCTCGACCGGCCGCCTGGGACCAACAACGGTGGTCGACCAGACGCTCCACACGAGTCCGTCTCCGTCTCCTCGCCGAACGTCCCGCTCGGGGTCCGACCCCGTTAGCGGACTCACAGCACCTCGTCCATCCTCTGTCTCGATCTCCCGCCTTCTGCCCCAAAACCCCGCGCATACAGTATCTTCAAATACACCAAAACCATAACAACTATCCCAATTGGTTAATAACGTATTTCTTATCACCCTCTAAACCAAAATAAGCTGCTAGTGAAAACTTTCTCAACATTTAACACAACAAAGCCGCATTCCCCAGATTAACATAACAAAGACGCCATTTTAATTAGCCTCCGCAGTAACATAAAAAATTGAAACCCCCTTACACTCTCCCCCCACCAAATAAAGTCATGTCCTCATGACTTCTAAATAACTCGCCACCCAGTCCTACAGACACACAACACACACATACACAGATACACACAGTGACAGTGCTCCCCAAACAGTTGACCTTACTCCCGTCCCACGGGCGCTAAATAGGCCAACCTATCTGGGAGCTTCTTAACCCTCCGAGACCTCCGTACCCCCTCACCTAAACCCAAAAGGCTCAGACACTACTAGGGATACCTCGAGCCTGCTTGCCAACTCCTCTCTCACTCAGGCCACCACTACAGCTCGGAGCCCCCTGTCCCGTGTCTGGGGCCCCTCTCCTCCTCCTTCTTGGTCCTGCCGTAACTCAGACTGCCCACAGCTAGCCCTCCCCACTACACCTGACTCAGTGGGAGAAGAGCCAAAAGTCACTTCCTCAATCACAGGGAAGTTAGCGAAAGGCAGCATGTACCACATGTGCAGCACATCATCCTTCGAACCCGTATCTTTCCTCATTCCCTCGGTCGGTAGCTGCTGTTTCAGTTTCTCCAAACTGAAACATTTAGCCGGGGCTACCCTTTCAGCCTCCTGCAGTCGAGACGTCAGCTTCTTCGGGGACTCCTTCAACTCTCGCCACAGCCTCCGCAGTTCTGACTCAGGGTTCCTGGCCATCTCAATCTGGGACGCAGTTGCCCCACCAGTTTCTTCCACCCTGACCTGAAAAGCAGCAGTTAAAGAATGTTCAGCCTCCGGTTGTTTCTTCCTGATAACGTCTTCCAGGTCAACTTTCAGTTTTTCCACTTCATTTAAACTCACGATAGTCACCTTCAAGTTCCTTTCAAGCGTCCGCCTCCCTTTTCCGAGATCTGTCCTCCATTTCTTTACCTCCTCGAGAGTGTAGTCAAACTCCCTTCCCTGGGCTCTCGGTTTTCTGTTGACCTTAGTCAGAACACTTCCTTGATCTTCCCCAACTTGTAAGTCTTCCAATCTGTTCTGAATCGACGTCTTGAGTTTTTGCTGATCCCTTCGAAGGCAGGTCATTGTTTCTTCTCGCTGGATTAATTCATCAGTATATGACCGCAGTGCGGTGCAAATTCCCTCTCTTCCCTGTGTCTCATTCAGATTGACGACCTGGGTTTCCATCCCCCGGTCCACCACCGTCTGTCCCAACACCAGGAAGTTCAACTGGTATGTCGGGTCATTTTCCTCACATTGCACTAAACTCCTCCGGCCAAAAACTCCTCCACATTTGACACTTCGCTTCGGTCGCCCGGGCTCAGCCACTCGCCTCGCCTCATAGTCCCCCCAGGCGAATCCAAGCTCTAGGCGGTCATCCACATACGTCAAAACTCCACACACCTTCACATCCCCCATGGTCTTCCTCATGCTCCGCGGAAAGGATGCAGGGGCTCCGGATACGTCCTTGAGCATCTTTTCAGATCGGAAGAATCCTAGGGAACTAGTAAAGGCCACCTTCAGCTCAACAGCCGCACTCCTCAGGATCTGGCAACATCCACCCCTCAGATGCAGCACATTAAACCACGTCGCATCATCCACACACACGCTGCCTTCATCTTCCACGCCGCCAGGGTCCAGTTGCCGCGACCTCTCTCTCACTGAGGTGTCTTCAGCGGTCAACTCCCCTCCCTCGTGGTAGTTCGGAGCATCTACTAAGAGGGTCTCACCCTCAGCTACTTTCCCCAAGCCGTACCACCGCTGGGTCTCGTTTAAATTCGGTACTGGCTCAAGGCTGCTACACACGTCCTCAGAAGCAACTCGACACGCTGGGTGCCCAGAAAATGCCTCCATGACCTCCAGGGTCATTAACCAATCATAGTCTTCTGGATAACTATTGCCACTAGTACCCAAAGTCTCCAGTGCCCTTGCGGTTGTCAAGGATAAATGCTTCAGACACCGGTTGTAAAACGAACTGTCCAACAACTTGATCTGTGCCCCGGGGTCGAGGATAGCATTAGCATCGCTTCCCTCTATCCATAGCGACACCCTGGGGCGTGGCCCCTCTAAGCCTTCAGGAATAGGGTCTTTTCCTTGCGGAAGTTCATTGGTACATTGCTGGGAACGTGCTTCCCCAGAGACCTCAAGCCGTTCCCCCCACTGGGCCTCCACTAAGTTTCCCGACACCTCTCTGATCAGCTGAACAACTGATCCCCTGAAATGATCCCCCTGGCACTACAAGCAATTTAGTCGCCCTCCTCGCCAGAGAAGACACACTGAAAACTTTCCCCCCCCTTTCAAATAACTGACAGCTGTCACTACGGTGTAAGTGAACCTGACAGCTCTAACACCGTCACCAGCCCGCCTACTCAAACTTTCAACCAATCCCTGTCGCTCTCCCTCAACCAAGCACTGCCACTCATCTAACAACTGAGAGATCCGCTCCGCCCACGTCTCACACGTCTCCGCCCCTCCTGGGGTGGACACTATCCCAAGTGCCAGGCGGAGCCTGCCAGAGCTAGAACATTTATTCGCAGACTCTACTTCCAAATCAGACCACTCTTTCCTCTCTCTCCCAACCGCATGGACAGCCCCGAGTGCCACGTCCAACTCGTCAATGCCAGTCTGAACTCGAACAAAGACCGCACCCACAACGCATACAGCAATCAACAGCAAATAACCCACAGAGACACACATTACAGATTTAAACAGGGCACCCACACAGCATACCAGCAGACTAAAGCATCCCGGACAAAGCCCCCACAATGTAGCCCCCCTGGCCACCCTCAGGGTCGCTCAGCTCGCTGTCGTCTAGGGAAACAGCCTCGGCCCCGCCAAACTGGGTAATTAGTTTGTGTGGATGCTGTGTGAGGTACCCCACCCCGCCCATATAACAGACAATACACCAGATGCAATTAAATGATTTACAGTTTATAGATATTACTGGAACTATATAATTAAGAGAGAATAAAATATAAAAGGAAAATAAAAGGCGCCACACTTATCAAAGTTCAATCTCTTCGTGCACAAAACCGTTGGAGCTCAAGGACCTTCTTCTTCACCCTACGACCCCCTCCGACCACCTCGACCGGCCGCCTGGGACCAACAACGGTGGTCGACCAGACGCTCCACACGAGTCCGTCTCCGTCTCCTCGCCGAACGTCCCGCTCGGGGTCCAACCCTGTTAGCGGACTCACAGCACCTCGTCCATCCTCTGTCTCGCTCTCCCGCCTTCTGCCCCAAAACCCCGCGCATACAGTATCTTCAAATACACCAAAACCATAACAACTATCCCAATTGGTTAATAACGTATTTCTTATCACCCTCTAAACCAAAATAAGCTGCTAGTGAAAACTTTCTCAACGTTTAACACAACAAAGCCGCATTCCCCAGATTAACATAACAAAGACGCCATTTTAATTAGCCTCCGCAGTAACATAAAAGTCGAAACCCCTTTACGTACGTTTATCCAGTTATGTTATATGGGTCAGAATGTTGGACAATATCTAGTAACATGAGGAAACGAATTGAAGCAGCAGAGATGTGGTTTTTGAGGAGGATGAAAAGAGCATCATGGACAAAACGAATATCTAATGAGGATGTCATGAACAGAGCAAACACAAAAAGAGAAATAATGTATGAGATTATGAAAAGGCAACATAACTTCATTAGACATGTGATTAGGAACGAGGAGTTAGAATGCACGGTAATTATGGGAAAGATTGAAGGGAAGAAAGCAAGAGGAAGACAAAGACAAATGATGATGGAAACAGCAGCCAGTGAACTGGAAATGAATACAAATGAATTGATCCACTTGACCCGAAACAGGAGTGTGTGGGCCATGGCAGTCAAAGCTCAATCTGGGCATGGCACCTGATGATGATGATGACAGCGTATGAGGGGTGTGTACAGGGTATTTTAACAGTGTTAAGTCTGTATAGACACTGTGCAATATGTGTGTGCTATGTACAGCAGTGTGTGTACACTGGCGTGTGTGCACACTGTGTGCACTGTATGATGGTGTGCACAGTGCATCTACACACAGAGGAGTTTGTGGGGGTCCCTCACCTCTCTCTCTCCTCCCGGTGAGCTGCTTCCTCCTGGAGGATGACCAGCCGATCCTGAGCCTCCTGCAGCTCCCGTTGGATCCCCTCCAGCCGCATCTCCATCTCCTGATTGGTCACTTGGAGCTGCTGGTTCTCAGCACTGGTCTCCTCCTGTCGACCGCGCAGGGACTCGATCTCCGCCTGGAGCTGAGTTGGGGGTGGGGTGGGGGTGGTGAGAGTGTACACACAGAGGGGATGATCACCATTTCGCATGGAATGTGAGACATGTGCTGACTGGGGTGGGGCCATTTGGCCCATCATTGCCCTACTAGTGACATTGAATCCCATCGATTACTCGCATTCTCAATCAAGCATTCTCTCCCCAATGGCTGAGCAATAAAGACAAAATTCTGGAAACACTCAACAGATGAGAAGAAAGAAAATCCATTCCCTCTCAGATCAATAACTTCCACTAAAACAGGAAGCTATTTCATCAGAACTCCCTTTTACAGTTCTTATGATTGACTTGATACATCAGCTCTTTCTCCCTCCACAGACGCTGAATGACCTGCCAAATATTTTCAGCATTTAAAGTTCAAAACAAACTTATTATCGAAGAATGCATACCAAATACAACTCGAGATGGTGCAACCAGCTGGAAAGCTTTCCACGGCACATTGTTTTTTGTAATATAATTTTTATTGAGTTTCTGAAGTGATTACATGGAAAAATAATGTCTACCCTCCCCCCTCCCCTTAACCCTTCCCCCCGATATGTACCCCTACCTGAAAAAAAAAGGAAAAAAAGAAGAAAGAAGAACTGCCTGGATATTGGAAGGTTTCCACATGCTCCATGGAATTCAAAATAAATTTAGTATATTTATTTATTACTTTCCCCAAGGGACCAATATCTTTATCATCGGAGCAACTAAATATGCCATCCTATCTTTTGTAAATAAGGGCGCCAAATATTCAAAAATGTATCATATTTATCTCCTAAATTATAAGTAATTTTTTCGAGTGGAATAGAACTAGACATTTCATTGTTCCAACAATTCATACTTAAATACGAATCCAATTTCCAAGTAACTGCTATAGCCTTCTTGGCTACTGCCAATGCAATTTTTATGAATTCTTTCTGATATTTATTCAGTTTAAGTTTCAGTTTTATCCCTTCAATATCACCTAATAGAAATAATACGGGGTTATGTGGAAGTTGAGTTCCACTAATTTGTTCCAATAAGACTCTTAAATTTATCCAAAAAGGTTGAATTTTAGAACAAGACCAAGTAGAATGTAAGAAAGTACCAATTTCTTGATTATATCGAAAACATTGATCAGATAAGTTTGAATTTAATCTATTTATTTTTTGCAGTGTAATATATAATTGGTGTAAAAAATTATATTGTACTAACCTAAGTCAAATGTTTATTGTATTTGTCATACTGTCAAGTCACAGTCTTGACCAATTTGTTTCATCAATAATAATATTCAGATCCATTTCCCATTTTTGTTTTGATTTGTGGATTCTTTGTTTAATTGTCTGTTTTTGAATCAAATTATACATACAAGAAATAATTTTTTTAATTTTTCCTTTTTGAATTAAAATTTCAATTTCATTGGGTTTTGGCAAAAACATTGTTTGACCCAGTTTGCCTTTTAAATAAACCCTTAATTGAAGGTAACAAAAGAAAGTGTTATTTGATATTTTATGTTTATTCTTTAGTTGTTCAAATGACATCAATATATCTTGTTCATAATGTTCTCCTATAGATCTAATCCCTTTTTGGTACCAATTATACAAAAGTTGATCATCCATTATAAAAGGAATAAGTCTGTTTTGGAACAAAGGTCTCCATGCTAATAAAGATTTCTTTATTTCATTATCAATGTTTATCTTATTCCATAGATCAATCAAATGTTTTAATATAGGAGATTCTTTCTTTTCCTATATCCATTTTGATTCCCATTTATATATAAAATCTTTGGGTGTATTTTCTCCTATCTTATCTAATTCTATCCTAATCCATGCTGGTTTTTGATCATCAAAGAAAGATGCAATAAATCTAAATTGATTTGCTTTATAATAATTCTTAAAGTTTGGAAGTTGTAACCCTCCTAACTCAAATTTCCATGTCAATTTTTCCAATGATATTCTTGACATCTTACCTTTCCAAAGAAATTTTCTCACACATTTATTTAACTGTTGAAAAAATTTCTGTGGCAATTGTATTGGTAATGTTTGAAACAAATACTGTAATCTAGGAAATACATTCATTTTTACAACATTGACTCTACCCACTAATGTTATTGGTAGTATCATCCATTTGTCAAGATCTTCTTGAATTTTTTTCAATAGTGATAAATAATTAGATTTATATAAATTCTTTACATCATTATCAAGTCTTATACCTAAATACTTTATACCATTTATCGGCCATCTAAATTGGGTTGCTAATCAACATTGGCTATAGTCTCCTTTAGTAAGAGGTAAAATTTCACTTTTATCCCAATTTATTTTATACCCTGATACTTTCCCATATTCATCCAATCTAGAAGATAATTTAGATAACGAATGCTGTGGGTTTGTTAAGTAAATCAAAACATCATCAGCAAATAGGTTAATTTTATATTCCTCCTGATTAACTCTAAAACCCTTAATATCTGAATCATTTCTGATTAGTTCTGCTAATGGCTGTATTGCCAGTACAAATAAAGCAGGTGATAATGGACAACCTTGTCTAGTTGACCTTTTTAACTGGAATGGTGTTGAAATTTGACTATTTGTCACTACTTTAGCATTAGCGTTAGTATTTAAAGTTTTAATCCAGTTTATAAAAGGTGTTCCTAACCCATATTTTTCTAATACTTTAAATAAAAAATCCCATTCCAAACTATCAAATGCTTTTTCCGCATCCAAGGCTACTACTATACTCATTTCCTCCCTTTTTTGTGCCAAATGAATTTTACTGAGTAGCCGAGTTACATTATCTGCCAATTGTCAATTTTTAATAAATCCTGTTTGATCCATATGTATGGGATCCATACTTTGGTAAATATTTAGATAATCTATTCGATAAAGTTTTTGCTATTATTTTATAATCCGTGTTCAACAAAGAAATAGGCCTATATGATGCTGGTTTTAAAGGATCTCTATCTTTTTTTGGCAATACTATTACAATCGCTGTTGAAAAAGATTCTGGGAGTTTATGTATTTTTTCCGCTTGGCGTATTAGCTCCATAAAAGGAGGAAATAATAAATCTTTAAACTTTTTATAAAATTCAGGTGGAAAACCATCCTCTCCTGGAGATTTATTACTTTGGAATGATCCTGAAGCTTCTTAAACCTCTTTTAATGTAAAAGGCATATCTAATCCCTTCTGTTCTCCCAAATTCAATTTTGGAAGAGTTACTTGTGATAAAAACCTTTCTATCTCATTAACATCATTTTGTGATTCTGATTGATATAGTTCAGAATAGGAACTTTTGAAGGTTTCATTAATTTCTAAAGGTTTATAAGTAATTCTATTTGCACTTGTTCTAATTGCATTTATCATTTTGGAAGCTTGTTCTGTTTTCAACTGCCAAGCAAGAAAGTTGTGTGCTCTCTCACCTAACTCATAATACCTTTGCTTAATTCTCATGATTGTTTTTTCCATTCTATATGTCTGAAGCGTATTATATTGTAACTTCTTATTGACAAGTTGTCTTCATTTTTCTTCCGTCGTATGTCTTTGAGATTCTTTTTCTATTTTTTTGTAATCTCTTTTTCCAATTGATCTAATTCTGCCATATATTCTTTCCTAATTTTAGTTGTATAACTTATTATCTGACCCCTCAAATATGCTTTCATCGCATCCCATAGTATAAATTTATCATCCACTGAATGAGAGTTTCTATCCAAAAAAATTGGATCTGTTTTTTCATAAAATCACAAAAATCTTGATGTTTTAATAATGTTGAATTAAATCTCCATCTATAAGTCACTTCTTCCTTATCAGTGATTATTATTGTCATTAATAAAGGAGAATGATCTGACAATAGTCTTGCTTTATATTCCATATTTTTCACTCTGTGTTGAATATTCATTGATAATAGGAAAAAATCTATCCTTGAGTAAGTTTTGTGTCTATGAGAATAGAACGAATAGTCTCTTTCTTTGGGATTAATTCTTCTCCATATATCAATCAAATTTAAATCTTTCATCAAAGATAAGGTTAGTTTTACTACCTTCGATTTTGTGACAGCTTTAGTTGATCTATCTAAGACTGGGTCTAGGCAAAAATTAAAATCTCCTCCTATTAATATTTTTTCAATTGCATCAGCCAAATTCAAAAAAGCTTCTTGTATGAATTTTGCATCATTTTCATTTGGTGCATAAATATTCATGAGAGTCCATAATTCAGAAAAAAGTTGACAGTGTATAATCACATATCTCCCCGCAGAATCGGTTATTACATTTTGTATTCTAATTGGTAATGTTTTATTAATCAAAATTGCTACTCCCCTCACTTTTGAATTAAATGAAGCTGCAACAACATTACCCACCCAATCTCTCTTTAATTTCTGATGTTCTGTTTCTGTTAAATGCGTTTCCTGTAAGAAGGCTAAATCTACCTTCATTTTCTTAATATGTGTTAAGATTCTTTTCCTTTTCACCAGTCCATTAAGCCCATTAACATTAAAACTCAAAAAATTCAATAGATTAGTCATTATTCTTAACAAAGTTACTCCAATCTAAAACATTACTTAACATCTCAACTCTTATAGTTCCTTGGGGAATCTCTTTAAACTTCACTATGTTGCTATGTGTTTCCTTCCCAATCATCCAGGCAAAAAGAAAGAAATAAAAGATAGATATGATACAAAGAGAAAAATAACAAAATACCCCCCTACTAATGTTGTGAATGAAAAAAAACACAACACTACCCCCCTCCTTTTGCGGGTCGTGGCTAATGCCACGCTTGCACACATGAATACCATAACAATTGGTCAGTATTTCTTCCAGCTCCCGCCTAACAAAAAAAAATTGTATATATATAAAAAAATTGATGTCACTATTCCCACTAATATTCCTCAAACTTTAACCTTTCTTCCCCTCTATCATATAGTTAATAATATATTTATATATTCTTCCATCTTTAAAAATCCAGCAAGTCTATTCCTTGACCCAATTTTCATCTTTAATCCATCTCGCTCCCCTGGGTTTGTTCTTGTATCTTCAAAAAATCTCGCACCAACTCCTCCACTTTGCGGTAATCGTCAAAGAATCTTTTTTCTCCATTATCCAAAAAAAATCTTCAAAGTTGCAAGATAACGCAATATAAATTGACAACTGTGATCCCATAGGAATTTTTTCACTGGATTAAATTTCTTACTTCTCTTCAAAAGTTCATAACTTATGTCAGGGTAGAAAAACCTTTGTTCCCTTCTATCATCAATGGACCTTTTCTATTCTTGGCAGCTTGGGCAGCTGCCTGTAGAATCCTTTCTTTGTCTCGAAATTTTAAACATTTTATTAAAATTGATCGTGGATGTTGGTCATCTTGTGGTTTTGGTCTTAGAGCTCTCTGTGCCTGCTCAATTTCAATTGATTGGTCTCCCTCTTTCATTTGCAAAGTTTCCGAGATCCATCTTTGAAAAAATTTTATTGGATTGACTCCCTCTGTACCTTCTTTAAGACCAACACTCTCGATATTATTTCGTCTACTAAAATTTTCCAACACGTCCACTTTTTCCAACAGTCGATTTCTTTCCATTTTCCAGACAAGCATATCATTTTCTGTTTTTTCCACTCTGTCGTTAATATGCTCCATTGTTCTTTCCAACTTTTGAAGTTTCTTATCTGTTTTCTCATGTGTTTTCATAGCTTTATCATACCTCATCTTCATGGCTCTAAGCTCTATTTTTAATCCTTTTAATTCAATCATTACTTGCAATAAAGCCTCTCTTATGTCACCATCTCATCCTTTACTTTCAGTCTCTTCCAGTTCTTCCTCCTCTTCTTCATCTGTGTTCTCTGCGGAATCCAATTCTGACTCTGAGTCACTTTCACTTGCAGTGGCCGTCAGTTCTTGTAGTTTGAGTTCTATCAATTTGCGCATGCCTACCTCTTTGCGTATGCGCAATTCCGGCATCTTCTTCCCGGGGACCGCTACTGCTGCCTTTTATTCTACGCCAGAAGTAAAACGTGTCTCCTCCGAAGGAGATCCAACCTGAGTCCGGGGTTTCATCGCTGCAGTAGGCCCTTTTTCCTTCCCATCTCGCAGCGACTTCACAACAACAGGCTTCTTCTTTTGCAGTTTACGAGGCATATAGTAAAATTGTCTTGAGAAGTTTATAAGTAGTTTTCAGAAAGTATTTATTAACTTTGCTTTGTTTTAATGGTACTTTGCTGATTTTTTACGGAAGAGCTGAATTTACACGTCTCAATCCCACGTCATCACGTAATGTCCCCTCCATGGCACATCTGTAGAAATTTTCAAGTCTTTGGTCACAAACCAAGTCTCCTCAAACTCATCATGAAATTCAGCTGCTGTCATGCCTTCTTTCAGATTGCATCATTATGTTGGGCCCAGGGTAGATCTTCAGAGATGTTGACACTCAGGAACGTGAAACTGTTCACCCTTTCCACTTCTGATCCCTTGACGAGGACTGGTGTGTTTTTCCGCAACTTCACCTTCCTGAAGACCACGATCAATTCCTTTGTCTTCCTGAACTTGAGGGTGAGGTCGTTGCTGCAACACCACTCAACCAGCTGATCGATCTCACTTCTATACGCCTCATCGTCACCATCTGAAATTCTTCCCAAATATTGTCGTTATCGACAAATCTGTGGGTGGAATTTAAGCTGAGCATTGCTACACAGTCATGGGTGTTGAGGGAGTAGAGCAGTGAGCTAAGAATGCTTCCTTCAGGTGTGTCAGTGTTGATCATGAGACCAGAGGAGATGTTATTTCCAATCAGCACAGACTGTGGTCTTCCAGTGAGGAAATTAAGGATCTTGTTGCAGAGGAGTTTCAGAGGCCATATAACCATACAACCACGTAACAATTACAGCACAGAAACAGGCCATCTCGGCCCTTCTAGTCCATGCCAAACTCTTACTCTCACCTAGTCCCACTGACCTGCACTCAGCCAATAACTCTCCATTCCTTTCCTGTCCATATAGCTGTCCAATTTAACTTTAAACGACAACATCGAACCTGCCTCAACCACTTCTGCTGGAAGCTCGTTCCACACAACTACCACTCTCTGAGTAAGGAAGTTTCCCCTCACGTTACCCCTAAACTTTTGCCCTTTAACTCTCAACTCATGTCCTCTTGTTTGAATCTCTCCCACTCTCAATGGAAAAGCCTATCCACATCAACTCTCTCTATCCCCTTCATAATTTTAAATACCTCTATCAAGTCCCCCCTCAGCCTTCTACACTCCAAAGAATAAAGACCCAATTTGTTCAACCTTTCTCTGTAACTTAGGTGATGAAACCCAGGTAACATTGTAGTAAATCTCCTCTGTACTCTCTCTATTTTGTTGACATCTTTCCTATAATTCGGTGACCAAAACTGTACACAATACTCCAAATTTGGCCTCACCAATGCCTTGTACAATTTCAACATTACATCCCAACTCCTGTACTCAATGCTCTGATTTATAAAGGCCAGCATACCAAAAGCTTTCTTCACCACCCTATCCACATGAGATTCCACCTTTGGGGAACTATGCACCATTATTCCTAGATCCCTCTGTTCTACAGCATGCTTTAATGCCCTACCATTTACCATGTATGTCCTATTTTGATTAGTCCTACCAAAATGTAGCACCTCACATTTATCAGCATTAAACACCATCTGCCATCTTTCAACCCACACTTCTAACTGGCCTAAATCTCTCTGCAAGCTTCGAAAACCTACTTCATTATCCACAACTCCACCTATCTTAGTATCATCTGCATACCTACTCATCCAATTTACCACCTCATCATCCAGATCATTAATGTATATGACAAACAACATTGGACCCAGTACAGATCTCTGAGGCACACCACTAGTCACTGGCCTCCAATCTGACAAACAGTTAACCACCACTACTCTCTGGTGTCTCCCATCCAGCCACTGCTGAATCCAATTTACTACTTCAATTTTAATACCTAACGATTGAACCTTCCGGACTAACCTTCCATGTGGAACCTTGTCATAGGCCTTACTGAAGTCCATATAGACAACATCCACTGCTTTACCCTCATCAACTTTCCCTGTAACCTCTTCAAAAATTCAATAAGATTTGTCAAACATGACCTTCCACGCACAAATCCATGTTGACTGTTCCTGATCAGACCCTGTCTATCCAGATAATTACATATACCATCTCTAAGAATACTTTCCATCAATTTACCCATGACTGACATCAAACTCACAGGCCGATAATTGCTAGGTTTACTCTTAGAACCCTTTTTAAACAATGGAACAACATGAGCAATACGCCAATCCTCCGGCATCATCCCCGTTTCCAATGACATTTGAAATATTTCTGTCAGAGCCCCTGCTATTTCCACACTAACTTCCCTCAAGGTACTAGGGAATATCCTGTCAGGACCCAGAGACTTATCCACTTTTATATTCCTTAAAAGTGCCAGTACTTCCTCTTCTTTAATCATCATAGTTTCCAGAACTTCCTTACCTGTTTCCCTTATCTTACACAATTCAATATCCTTCTCCTTAGTGAATACCGAAGAAAAGAAATTGTTCAGAATCTCCCCCATCTCTTTTGGCTATACACATAGCTGTCTGCTCTGACTCTCTAAGAGACCAATTTTATCCCTCACTATCCTTTTGCTATTAATATAACTGTAGAAACCCTTTGGATTTATTTTCACCTTAGTTGCCATCCAACCTCGTATCTTCTTTTAGCTTTTCTAATTTCTTTCTTAAGATTCTTTTTACATTCTTTATATTCCTCAAGCACCTCATTTACTCCATGCTGCCTATATTTATCATAGATATCTCTCTTTTTCTGAACCAAGTTTCCAATATCCCTTGAAAACCATGGCTCTCTCAAACTTTTAACCTTTCCTTTCGACCTAACAGGAACATAAAGGTTCTGTACCCTCAAAATTTCACCTTTAAATGACCTCCATTTCTCTATTACATTCTTCCCATAAAACAAATTGTCCCAATCCACTCCTTCTAAATCCTTTCACATCTCCTCAAAGTTAGTCTTTCTCCAATCAAAAATCTCAATCCTGGGTCCAGACCTATCCTTCTCCATAATTATATTGAAACTAATGGTGTTGTGATAACTGGACCCAAAGTGCTTCTCAACACAAACCTCCGTCACCTGACCTATCTCATTCCCTAACAGGAGATCCAATGCTGCCCCTTCTCCAGTTGGTACCTCTATGTATTGTTGCAAAATATAGGCCCAGGATTTAGAGCTGAGGGGATGTTGGTGTTATCTTCAATCTGCACAAGCTGTGGTCTTCCAGTGAGGAAGTTAAGGACCCAGTTAGAGAGGAGTGTCAGAGGCCCAGGATTCAGACCTGAGGGGATGCTAGTGTTTCAAAATGATGGGGTTCATCATTCCTCCATTTTCCTACAATTGGCTGAACATTTCATCACACCCAGCAATCAGACTCCAAGTCACTGATGAACAGGCCTGGAGTACGGATGGGCTCATCGAACACTCTTCCCACACTCCCCTCCAGATGCTGACTGTCCCATTAATACTTAACTATTGTATTATACTGGTGACACAAACTTCCATCCATCTCCTCCATCCAATGTCCTTCTATGTCCCTCATCAATCTGATCTGTGGGACCTTGTCAAATATACTGATAAAGTCCCTGTAGACAACATTAACTACTCTCCCCTCATCGAGACTCAAAGAAAAAATTGAATCTAGTTGTTCAGTCGCAATGAACATTTCAAGGCCTTTGATCAGCCTGGTCGCCTTAAAGACCGATTTCTCCTGCTTCCCCAGAACTTTGCCCAATACTGTGGCCGGCACCGACCTTACCTGCTGGAAAGCTTCATCAGAACATGGTCCCACACCGTCTGCAGGATGATCCGACTCTCTGTAATCAGACAGAGAGGGAGAGAAGATCAGAGACAGTGAGGTGGGAATGAACGAGGCTGTGTGTGTGTACAGTCTGTGGACCATACACAGTGACAGCATACACTGTACAGTGGCTCTCTGCACCACTGTATGCACTACGCCAAGTCCCATGATGCTTGTGCTCAGTGTGAGTGTGTATGCACCATGTACAGCGTATGAGGGGTGTGTACAGGGTATTTTAAGAGTGTTAAGTCTGTATAGACACTCTGCAATCTGTGTGTGCTATGTACAGCAGTGTGTGTACACTGGTGTGTGTGCACACTGTGTACACTGTATGATGGTGTGCACAGTGTATTTGCACATTGAGGAGTTTGTGGGGGTCCCTCACCTCTCTCTCTCCTCCCGGTGAGCTGCTTCCTCCTGGAGGGTGACCAGCCGATCCTGAGCCTCCTGCAGTTCCCGTTGGATCCCCTCCAGCCGTGTCTCCATCTCCTGATTGGTCACCTTGAGCTGCTGGTTCTCAGCGCTGGTCTCCTCCTGTTGACCGCGCAGGGACTCGATCTCCGCCTGGAGCTGAGTTGGGGGTGGGGTGGGGGTGGTGAGAGTGTACACACAGAGGGGATGGTCACCATTTCGTATGGAATGTGAGACATGTGCTGCTTGGGTTGGACCATTTGGCCCATCATTGTCATGGTAGTGACATTGATCCCATCGATTACTCGCATTCTCTCCCAGGTGTTCCTTCCCCAATGGCCCAGCAATAAAGACAAAATTCTGGAAACACTCAACAGAGGAGGAGAGAGAAACACCATTCCTTCTCAGATCGATAACTTCCACCAAAACAGGAAGCTATTTAATCAGAACTCTCTTTTTTCAGTTCTTATGATTGACTTGAAACATCAGCTCTTTCTCCCTCCACAGACGCTGATTGACCTGCCAAATATTTTCAGCATTTAAAGTTCAAAGCAAACTTATTATCGAAGAATGCATACCAAATACAACTCAAGATGGTGCAACCAGCTGGAAAGCTTTCCATGGCACATCTGTAGAAATTTTCAAGTCTTTGGTCACAAACCAAGTCTCCTCAAACTTCTCATCAAATACAGCTGTTGTCATGCCTTCTTTCAAATTGCATTAATATGTTGGGCCCAGGGTATATCTTCAGAGATGTTGACACTCAGGAAAGTGAAACTGTTCACCCTTTCCACTTCTGATCCCTCGATGAGGACCGGTGTATTTCTCTGCAACTTCACCTTTCTGAAGACCACAATCAATTCCTTGGTCTTCCTGAGGTTGAGGACGAGTTTGTTATTGCAACACCACTCAACCAGCTGATCGATCTCACTCCTGAATGCCTCATTGTCACCATCTGAAATTCTTCCCAAATATTGCCATTATTGATAAACCTGTGGATGGAATTTCAGTTGAGCATTGCTATACAGTCGTGGGTTTAGAGAGAGTAGAGCAGTGGGCTAAGAACGCTTCCTTCAGGTCTACCAGTGTTGATCATCAGACCGGAGGAGATGTTATTTCTGATCTGCATAGACTGTGGTCTTTCTGTGAGGAAATAATGGATCTTGTTACAGAGGAGGGACAGATGCCCAGGATTTCGAGCTGAGGAGGTGCTGGTGTTGACAAAATGGTGGGATTCTTCCCTCCTCCATTTTCCTGCAATGGCCGAACAGTTCATCACACACTGGAATCAGTCTCAAAGTCACTGATGAACTGGCCAAGAGGTATGCGGGTGCTTATCGAAGTCGGCTGAACACTCTTCACACACTCCCCTCCAGATGCTGACTGTCCCATTAATACTTAACAATTGTATCGTACTGGTGACACAAACTTCCATCCATCTCCACCATCTATTGTCCTTCTGTGACCCTCATCAATCTGATCTGTGGGACTTTGTCAAATATACAGATAAATTCCCTGTAGACAACAGTAACTACTCTCCTCTTATCAAGACTCAAAGGAAAAATTGAATCTAGTTGTTCAGTCGCAATGACCATTTCAAGGCCTCTGATCAGCCTGGTCTCCTTAAAGACCGATTTCCCCTGCTTCCCCAGAACTTTGCCCAATACTGTGGCCGGCACCGACCTTACCTGCTGGAAAGCTTCATCAGAACATGGTCCCACACCGTCTGCAGGATGATCTGACTCTCTGTAATCAGACAGAGAGGGAGAGAAGATCAGAGACAGTGAGGTGGGAATGAACGAGGCTGTGTGTGTGTGTGTGTGTACAGTCTGTGGACCATACACAGTGACAGCATACACTGTACAGTGGCTCTCTGCACCACTGTATGCACTACGCCAAGTCCCATGATGTTTGTGCTCAGTGTGAGTGTGTATGCACCATGTACAGCGTATGAGGGGTGTGTACAGGGTATTTTAAGAGTGTTAAGTCTGTATAGACACTCTGCAATCTGTGTGTGCTATGTACAGCAGTGTGTGTACACCGGTGTGTGTGCACACTGTGTGCACTGTATGATGGTGTGCACAGTGTATTTGCACATTGAGGAGTTTGCGAGGGTCCCTCACCTCTCTCTCTCCTCCCGGTGAGCTGCTTCCTCCTGGAGGGTGACCAGCCGATCCTGAGCCTCCTGCAGTTCCCGTTGGATCCCCTCCAGCCGTGTCTCCATCTCCTGATTGGTCACCTTGAGCTGCTGCTTCTCAGCGCTGGTCTCCTCCTGTTGACCGCGCAGGGACTCGATCTCCACCTGGAGCTGAGTTGGGGGTGGGGTGGGGGTGGTGAGAGTGTACACACAGAGGGGATGGTCACCATTTCGTATGGAATGTGAGACATGTGCTGCTTGGGTTGGACCATTTGGCCCATCATTGCCATGGTAGTGACATTGATCCCATCGATTACTGGCATTCTCTCCCAGGTGTTCCTTCCCCAGTGGCCCAGCAATAAAGACAAAATTCTGGAAACACTCAACAGAGGAGGAGAGAGAAACACCATTCCTTCTCAGATCGATAACTTCCACCAAAACAGGAAGCTATTTAATCAGAACTCTCTTTTTTCAGTTCTTATGATTGACTTGAAACATCAGCTCTTTCTCCCTCCACAGACGCTGATTGACCTGCCAAATATTTTCAGCATTTAAAGTTCAAAGCAAACTTATTATCGAAGAATGCATACCAAATACAACTCAAGATGGTGCAACCAGCTGGAAAGCTTTCCATGGCACATCTGTAGAAATTTTCAAGTCTTTGGTCACAAACCAAGTCTCCTCAAACTTCTCATCAAATACAGCTGTTGTCATGCCTTCTTTCAAATTGCATTAATATGTTGGGCCCAGGGTATATCTTCAGAGATGTTGACACTCAGGAAAGTGAAACTGTTCACCCTTTCCACTTCTGATCCCTCGATGAGGACCGGTGTATTTCTCTGCAACTTCACCTTTCTGAAGACCACAATCAATTCCTTGGTCTTCCTGAGGTTGAGGACGAGTTTGTTATTGCAACACCACTCAACCAGCTGATCGATCTCACTCCTGAATGCCTCATTGTCACCATCTGAAATTCTTCCCAAATATTGCCATTATCGATAAACCTGTGGATGGAATTTCAGTTGAGCATTGCTATACAGTCGTGGGTTTAGAGAGAGTAGAGCAGTGGGCTAAGAACGCTTCCTTCAGGTCTACCAGTGTTGATCATCAGACCGGAGGAGATGTTATTTCTGATCTGCATAGACTGTGGTCTTTCTGTGAGGAAATAATGGATCTTGTTACAGAGGAGGGACAGATGCCCAGGATTTCGAGCTGAGGAGGTGCTGGTGTTGACAAAATGGTGGGATTCTTCCCTCCTCCATTTTCCTGCAATGGCCGAACAGTTCATCACACACTGGAATCAGTCTCAAAGTCACTGATGAACTGGCCAAGAGGTATGCGGGTGCTTATCGAAGTCGGCTGAACACTCTTCACACACTCCCCTCCAGATGCTGACTGTCCCATTAATACTTAACAATTGTATCGTACTGGTGACACAAACTTCCATCCATCTCCACCATCTATTGTCCTTCTGTGACCCTCATCAATCTGATCTGTGGGACTTTGTCAAATATACAGATAAATTCCCTGTAGACAACAGTAACTACTCTCCTCTTATCAAGACTCAAAGGAAAAATTGAATCTAGTTGTTCAGTCGCAATGACCATTTCAAGGCCTCTGATCAGCCTGGTCTCCTTAAAGACCGATTTCCCCTGCTTCCCCAGAACTTTGCCCAATACTGTGGCCGGCACCGACCTTACCTGCTGGAAAGCTTCATCAGAACATGGTCCCACACCGTCTGCAGGATGATCTGACTCTCTGTAATCAGACAGAGAGGGAGAGAAGATCAGAGACAGTGAGGTGGGAATGAACGAGGCTGTGTGTGTGTGTGTGTGTACAGTCTGTGGACCATACACAGTGACAGCATACACTGTACAGTGGCTCTCTGCACCACTGTATGCACTACGCCAAGTCCCATGATGTTTGTGCTCAGTGTGAGTGTGTATGCACCATGTACAGCGTATGAGGGGTGTGTACAGGGTATTTTAAGAGTGTTAAGTCTGTATAGACACTCTGCAATCTGTGTGTGCTATGTACAGCAGTGTGTGTACACCGGTGTGTGTGCACACTGTGTGCACTGTATGATGGTGTGCACAGTGTATTTGCACATTGAGGAGTTTGCGAGGGTCCCTCACCTCTCTCTCTCCTCCCGGTGAGCTGCTTCCTCCTGGAGGGTGACCAGCCGATCCTGAGCCTCCTGCAGTTCCCGTTGGATCCCCTCCAGCCGTGTCTCCATCTCCTGATTGGTCACCTTGAGCTGCTGCTTCTCAGCGCTGGTCTCCTCCTGTTGACCGCGCAGGGACTCGATCTCCACCTGGAGCTGAGTTGGGGGTGGGGTGGGGGTGGTGAGAGTGTACACACAGAGGGGATGGTCACCATTTCGTATGGAATGTGAGACATGTGCTGCTTGGGTTGGACCATTTGGCCCATCATTGCCATGGTAGTGACATTGATCCCATCGATTACTGGCATTCTCTCCCAGGTGTTCCTTCCCCAGTGGCCCAGCAATAAAGACAAAATTCTGGAAACACTCAACAGAGGAGGAGAGAGAAACACCATTCCTTCTCAGATCGATAACTTCCACCAAAACAGGAAGCTATTTAATCAGAACTCTCTTTTTTCAGTTCTTATGATTGACTTGAAACATCAGCTCTTTCTCCCTCCACAGACGCTGATTGACCTGCCAAATATTTTCAGCATTTAAAGTTCAAAGCAAACTTATTATCGAAGAATGCATACCAAATACAACTCAAGATGGTGCAACCAGCTGGAAAGCTTTCCATGGCACATCTGTAGAAATTTTCAAGTCTTTGGTCACAAACCAAGTCTCCTCAAACTTCTCATCAAATACAGCTGTTGTCATGCCTTCTTTCAAATTGCATTAATATGTTGGGCCCAGGGTATATCTTCAGAGATGTTGACACTCAGGAAAGTGAAACTGTTCACCCTTTCCACTTCTGATCCCTCGATGAGGACCGGTGTATTTCTCTGCAACTTCACCTTTCTGAAGACCACAATCAATTCCTTGGTCTTCCTGAGGTTGAGGACGAGTTTGTTATTGCAACACCACTCAACCAGCTGATCGATCTCACTCCTGAATGCCTCATTGTCACCATCTGAAATTCTTCCCAAATATTGCCATTATCGATAAACCTGTGGATGGAATTTCAGTTGAGCATTGCTATACAGTCGTGGGTTTAGAGAGAGTAGAGCAGTGGGCTAAGAACGCTTCCTTCAGGTCTACCAGTGTTGATCATCAGACCGGAGGAGATGTTATTTCTGATCTGCATAGACTGTGGTCTTTCTGTGAGGAAATAATGGATCTTGTTACAGAGGAGGGACAGATGCCCAGGATTTCGAGCTGAGGAGGTGCTGGTGTTGACAAAATGGTGGGATTCTTCCCTCCTCCATTTTCCTGCAATGGCCGAACAGTTCATCACACACTGGAATCAGTCTCAAAGTCACTGATGAACTGGCCAAGAGGTATGCGGGTGCTAATCGAAGTCGGCTGAACACTCTTCACACACTCCCCTCCAGATGCTGACTGTCCCATTAATACTTAACAATTGTATTGTACCGGTGACACAAACTTCCATCCATCTCCACCATCTATTGTCCTTCTATGACCCTCATCAATCTGATCTGTGGGACTTTGTCAAATATACAGATAAATTCCCTGTAGACAACAGTAACTACTCTCCTCTTATCAAGACTCAAAGGAAAAATTGAATCTAGTTGTTCAGTCGCAATGACCATTTCAAGGCCTCTGATCAGCCTGGTCTCCTTAAAGACCGATTTCCCCTGCTTCCCCAGAACTTTGCCCAATACTGTGGCCGGCACCGACCTTACCTGCTGGAAAGCTTCATCAGAACATGGTCCCACACCGTCTGCAGGATGATCTGACTCTCTGTAATCAGACAGAGAGGGAGAGAAGATCAGAGACAGTGAGGTGGGAATGAACGAGGCTGTGTGTGTGTGTGTGTGTACAGTCTGTGGACCATACACAGTGACAGCATACACTGTACAGTGGCTCTCTGCACCACTGTATGCACTACGCCAAGTCCCATGATGTTTGTGCTCAGTGTGAGTGTGTATGCACCATGTACAGCGTATGAGGGGTGTGTACAGGGTATTTTAAGAGTGTTAAGTCTGTATAGACACTCTGCAATCTGTGTGTGCTATGTACAGCAGTGTGTGTACACCGGTGTGTGTGCACACTGTGTGCACTGTATGATGGTGTGCACAGTGTATTTGCACATTGAGGAGTTTGCGAGGGTCCCTCACCTCTCTCTCTCCTCCCGGTGAGCTGCTTCCTCCTGGAGGGTGACCAGCCGATCCTGAGCCTCCTGCAGTTCCCGTTGGATCCCCTCCAGCCGTGTCTCCATCTCCTGATTGGTCACCTTGAGCTGCTGGTTCTCAGCGCTGGTCTCCTCCTGTTGACCGCGCAGGGACTCGATCTCCGCCTGGAGCTGAGTTGGGGGTGGGGTGGGGGTGGTGAGAGTGTACACACAGAGGGGATGGTCACCATTTCGTATGGAATGTGAGACATGTGCTGCTTGGGTTGGACCATTTGGCCCATCATTGCCATGGTAGTGACATTGATCCCATCGATTACTGGCATTCTCTCCCAGGTGTTCCTTCCCCAGTGGCCCAGCAATAAAGACAAAATTCTGGAAACACTCAACAGAGGAGGAGAGAGAAACACCATTCCTTCTCAGATCGATAACTTCCACCAAAACAGGAAGCTATTTAATCAGAACTCTCTTTTTTCAGTTCTTATGATTGACTTGAAACATCAGCTCTTTCTCCCTCCACAGACGCTGATTGACCTGCCAAATATTTTCAGCATTTAAAGTTCAAAGCAAACTTATTATCGAAGAATGCATACCAAATACAACTCAAGATGGTGCAACCAGCTGGAAAGCTTTCCATGGCACATCTGTAGAAATTTTCAAGTCTTTGGTCACAAACCAAGTCTCCTCAAACTTCTCATCAAATACAGCTGTTGTCATGCCTTCTTTCAAATTGCATTAATATGTTGGGCCCAGGGTATATCTTCAGAGATGTTGACACTCAGGAAAGTGAAACTGTTCACCCTTTCCACTTCTGATCCCTCGATGAGGACCGGTGTATTTCTCTGCAACTTCACCTTTCTGAAGACCACAATCAATTCCTTGGTCTTCCTGAGGTTGAGGACGAGTTTGTTATTGCAACACCACTCAACCAGCTGATCGATCTCACTCCTGAATGCCTCATTGTCACCATCTGAAATTCTTCCCAAATATTGCCATTATCGATAAACCTGTGGATGGAATTTCAGTTGAGCATTGCTATACAGTCGTGGGTTTAGAGAGAGTAGAGCAGTGGGCTAAGAACGCTTCCTTCAGGTCTACCAGTGTTGATCATCAGACCGGAGGAGATGTTATTTCTGATCTGCATAGACTGTGGTCTTTCTGTGAGGAAATAATGGATCTTGTTACAGAGGAGGGACAGATGCCCAGGATTTCGAGCTGAGGAGGTGCTGGTGTTGACAAAATGGTGGGATTCTTCCCTCCTCCATTTTCCTGCAATGGCCGAACAGTTCATCACACACTGGAATCAGTCTCAAAGTCACTGATGAACTGGCCAAGAGGTATGCGGGTGCTTATCGAAGTCGGCTGAACACTCTTCACACACTCCCCTCCAGATGCTGACTGTCCCATTAATACTTAACAATTGTATTGTACTGGTGACACAAACTTCCATCCATCTCCACCATCTATTGTCCTTCTATGACCCTCATCAATCTGATCTGTGGGACTTTGTCAAATATACAGATAAATTCCCTGTAGACAACAGTAACTACTCTCCTCTTATCAAGACTCAAAGGAAAAATTGAATCTAGTTGTTCAGTCGCAATGACCATTTCAAGGCCTCTGATCAGCCTGGTCTCCTTAAAGACCGATTTCCCCTGCTTCCCCAGAACTTTGCCAATACTGTGGCCGGCACCGACCTTACCTGCTGGAAAGCTTCATCAGAACATGGTCCCACACCGTCTGCAGGATGATCTGACTCTCTGTAATCAGACAGAGAGGGAGAGAAGATCAGAGACAGTGAGGTGGGAATGAACGAGGCTGTGTGTGTGTGTGTGTGTACAGTCTGTGGACCATACACAGTGACAGCATACACTGTACAGTGGCTCTCTGCACCACTGTATGCACTACGCCAAGTCCCATGATGTTTGTGCTCAGTGTGAGTGTGTATGCACCATGTACAGCGTATGAGGGGTGTGTACAGGGTATTTTAAGAGTGTTAAGTCTGTATAGACACTCTGCAATCTGTGTGTGCTATGTACAGCAGTGTGTGTACACCGGTGTGTGTGCACACTGTGTGCACTGTATGATGGTGTGCACAGTGTATTTGCACATTGAGGAGTTTGCGAGGGTCCCTCACCTCTCTCTCTCCTCCCGGTGAGCTGCTTCCTCCTGGAGGGTGACCAGCCGATCCTGAGCCTCCTGCAGTTCCCGTTGGATCCCCTCCAGCCGTGTCTCCATCTCCTGATTGGTCACCTTGAGCTGCTGCTTCTCAGCGCTGGTCTCCTCCTGTTGACCGCGCAGGGACTCGATCTCCACCTGGAGCTGAGTTGGGGGTGGGGTGGGGGTGGTGAGAGTGTACACACAGAGGGGATGGTCACCATTTCGTATGGAATGTGAGACATGTGCTGCTTGGGTTGGACCATTTGGCCCATCATTGCCATGGTAGTGACATTGATCCCATCGATTACTGGCATTCTCTCCCAGGTGTTCCTTCCCAGTGGCCCAGCAATAAAGACAAAATTCTGGAAACACTCAACAGAGGAGGAGAGAGAAACACCATTCCTTCTCAGATCGATAACTTCCACCAAAACAGGAAGCTATTTAATCAGAACTCTCTTTTTTCAGTTCTTATGATTGACTTGAAACATCAGCTCTTTCTCCCTCCACAGACGCTGATTGACCTGCCAAATATTTTCAGCATTTAAAGTTCAAAGCAAACTTATTATCGAAGAATGCATACCAAATACAACTCAAGATGGTGCAACCAGCTGGAAAGCTTTCCATGGCACATCTGTAGAAATTTTCAAGTCTTTGGTCACAAACCAAGTCTCCTCAAACTTCTCATCAAATACAGCTGTTGTCATGCCTTCTTTCAAATTGCATTAATATGTTGGGCCCAGGGTATATCTTCAGAGATGTTGACACTCAGGAAAGTGAAACTGTTCACCCTTTCCACTTCTGATCCCTCGATGAGGACCGGTGTATTTCTTCGCAACTTCACCTTTCTGAAGACCACAATCAATTCCTTGGTCTTCCTGAGGTTGAGGACGAGTTTGTTATTGCAACACCACTCAACCAGCTGATCGATCTCACTCCTGAATGCCTCATTGTCACCATCTGAAATTCTTCCAAATATTGCCATTATCGATAAACCTGTGGATGGAATTTCAGTTGAGCATTGCCTATACAGTCGTGGGTTTAGAGAGAGTAGAGCAGTGGGCTAAGAACGCTTCCTTCAGGTCTACCAGTGTTGATCATCAGACCGGAGGAGATGTTATTTCTGATCTGCATAGACTGTGGTCTTTCTGTGAGGAAATAATGGATCTTGTTACAGAGGAGGGACAGATGCCCAGGATTTCGAGCTGAGGAGGTGCTGGTGTTGACAAAATGGTGGGATTCTTCCCTCCTCCATTTTCCTGCAATGGCCGAACAGTTCATCACACACTGGAATCAGTCTCAAAGTCACTGATGAACTGGCCAAGAGGTATGCGGGTGCTTATCGAAGTCGGCTGAACACTCTTCACACACTCCCCTCCAGATGCTGACTGTCCCATTAATACTTAACAATTGTATTGTACCGGTGACACAAACTTCCATCCATCTCCACCATCTATTGTCCTTCTATGACCCTCATCAATCTGATCTGTGGGACTTTGTCAAATATACAGATAAATTCCCTGTAGACAACAGTAACTACTCTCCTCTTATCAAGACTCAAAGGAAAAATTGAATCTAGTTGTTCAGTCGCAATGACCATTTCAAGGCCTCTGATCAGCCTGGTCTCCTTAAAGACCGATTTCCCCTGCTTCCCCAGAACTTTGCCCAATACTGTGGCCGGCACCGACCTTACCTGCTGGAAAGCTTCATCAGAACATGGTCCCCACACCGTCTGCAGGATGATCTGACTCTCTGTAATCAGACAGAGAGGGAGAGAAGATCAGAGACAGTGAGGTGGGAATGAACGAGGCTGTGTGTGTGTGTGTGTGTGTACAGTCTGTGGACCATACACAGTGACAGCATACACTGTACAGTGGCTCTCTGCACCACTGTATGCACTACGCCAAGTCCCATGATGTTTGTGCTCAGTGTGAGTGTGTATGCACCATGTACAGCGTATGAGGGGTGTGTACAGGGTATTTTAAGAGTGTTAAGTCTGTATAGACACTCTGC
>NC_092372.1:122999973-123024973 GCF_030028105.1 Mobula birostris | reverse complement strand
GAGAGAATGTGTGTGAGAGAGAGAATGTGTGTGTGTGAATGAGAATGTTTTAGAGAGAGAGAATGTGTGTGTGTGAGAGAGGGAATGTGTGTGTGTGTAAGAGAGACTGTGCGTGAGAGAGAATGTGTGTGTGAGAGACAGAATGTGTGTGAGAGAGAGAATGTGTGTGTGAGAGAGGGGATGTGTGTGAGAGAGAGAATGTGTGTGTGAGTGAGAGAATGAGAGAGAGAGAGAGAATGTGTGAGAGTGAGCAAATGTGTGAGAGAGAATGTGTGTGAGAGAGGGAATTTGTGTGAGAGAGAGAATGTGTGTGAGAGAGAGAGAGAGAATGTGTGTGTCAGAGAGAGAACGTGTGTGAGAGAGAGAATGTGTGTGAGAGCGAGTGTTTGTGTGTGAGAGAAAGAGAATGTGTGTGTGAGAGACAGAATGTGTGTGAGAGAGAGGGAATGCGTGTGTGTGTGAGAGAGAATGTGTGTGTGAGAGAGGGAATGTGTGTGTGAGACAGGGAATGTGTGTGAGAGACAGGGAATGTGTGTCAGAGAGAATGTGTGGGAGAGAGAATGTGTGTGTGAAAGAGAGAGAGAGACTGTGTGAGGGAGGGTGTGTGAGAGAATGTGTGTGTGAGAGAGAATGTGTGTGAGAGAGAGAATGTTTGTGTGAGAGAGAGAGAGTATGTGTGAGAGAGAGAATTTGTGTGAGAGATAGAATGTGTGAGAGAGAGAATGTGTGCGAGAGAGAATGTGTGTGAGAGAGAGAAGATGTGTGAGAGAGAGAATGTCTGTGTGACAGAGAGAGTGTGTGTGTGAGAGAGAATGTGTGAGGGGGAGGGTGATGTGTGTATGTGAGAGAGAGAGAATATGTGTGAGAGAGAGAGAATGTGTGTGAGAGAGAGAATGTGTGTGAGAGAGAGAGAATGTGTGTGTGAGAGAGAGAATGTGTGTGTGTGAGAGAGGGAATGTGTGTGTGTGTAAGAGAGACTGTGCGTGAGAGAGAATGTGTGTGAGAGAGAGAATGTGTGTGTGTGAGAGAGAGAATATGTGTGGGTGAATGAGAATGTTTTAGAGAGAGAGAATGTGTGTGTGAGAGAGAGAATGTGTGTGTGTGAGAGGGAGACTGTGTGAGAGAGACTGTGTGTGAGAGAGAATGTGTATGAGAGAGAATGTGTGTGTGAGAGAGAGAATGTGTGTGTGTGAGAGAGGGAATGTGTGTGTGTGTAAGAGAGACTGTGCGTGAGAGAGAATGTGTGTGAGAGAGAGAATGTGTGTGTGTGAGAGAGAGAATATGTGTGGGTGAATGAGAATGTTTTAGAGAGAGAGAATGTGTGTGTGAGAGAGAGAATGTGTGTGTGTGAGAGGGAGACTGTGTGAGAGAGACTGTGTGTGAGAGAGAATGTGTATGAGAGAGAATGTGTGTGTGAGAGAGAATGTGTGAGAGAGAGTGTGTGTAAGAGAGAGAATTCTGTCAGATAGAGTATGTGTGTAAGAGAGAGAATGTGTGAGGGGGAGGGTGATGTGTGTGTGTGAGAGAGAGAGAATATGTGTGAGAGAGAGAGAATATGTGTGAGAGAGAGAATGTGTGAGAGAGAGTGTGTGTAAGAGAGAGAATTCTGTCAGATAGAGTATGTGTGTAAGAGAGAGACTGTGTGAGAGATAGAGAATGTGTGAGGGGGAGGGGGATGTGTGTGTGTGTGAGAGAGAGGGAATATGTGTGAGAGAGAGAGAATGTGTGTGAGAGAGAGAATGTGTGTGTGTGAGTGAGAATGTTTTAGAGAGAGAGAATGTGTGTGTGAGAGAGAGAATGTGTGTGTGTGAGAGAGGGAATGTGTTTGTGTGTAAGAGAGACTGTGCCTGAGAGAGAATGTGTGTGTGAGAGAGAATGCGTGTGTGAGAGAGGATGTGTGTGTGTGAGAGAGACTGTGTGAGAGAGACTGTGTGTGAGAGAGAATGTGTATGAGAGAGAATGTGTGTGTGAGAGAGAGTGTGTGTGTGAGAGAGAGATGTGTGAGAGAGGGAATGTGTGTGAGAGGACGGTGATGTGTGTGTGTGAAGGAATGTGTGTGTGAGAGAGAAAGAATGTGTGACAGAGAAAATGTGTGAGAGAGAGAATGTGTGAGACCAAATGTGAGAGCGAGAAAATGTGTGTGAGAGAGAGAATGTGTGTGTGAGAGAGAGAGAATGTGTGAGAGAGAGAATGTGTGTGAGAGAGAGAATGTGCGTAAGGGAGAGAGAATGTGTGTGTGTGAGAGAGAGAATGTGTGTGTGAGAGAGGATGTGTGTGAAAGAGAGAATGTGTGTGTGAGAGAGACGTGTGAGAGAGGGAATGTGTGTGAGAGAGAGGATGTGTGTGAGAGGAGGGTGATGTGTGTGAGAGAGGAGGGTGATGTGTGTGTGTGTGAAGGAATGTATGTGTGAGAGAGAGAGAATGTGTGAGAGAGAGAGAATGTGTGACAGAAAGAATGTGTGAGAGACCAAATGTGAGAGAGAGAAAATGTGTGTGAGAGAGAGAATGTGTGTGTGAGAGACAGAGAATGTGTGAGAGAGAGAATGTGTGTGTGAGAGAGAGAATGTGTGTAATGGAGAGAGAATGTGTGTGTGAGAGAGAATGTGTGTGAGCGAGAGAAGATGTGTGAGAGAAAGAATGTGTGTGAGAGCGAGAGAGTGTGTGTGTGAGAGAGAATGTGTGTGAGAGACAGTGTGAGGAGGAGGGTGATGTGTGTGTGTGAGAGAGAGAGAGTATGTGTGAGAGAGAGAATTTGTGTGAGAGATAGAATGTGTGAGAGAGAGAATGTGTGTAAGAGAGAGAGAATGTGTGTGTGAGAGAGAATGTGTGTAAGAGAGAGAGAATGTGTGTGTGAGAGAGAGAATGAGTGTGTGAGAGAGGATGTGTGTGAGAGAGAGAGATGTGTGAGAGAGAGAATGTCTGTGTGACAGAGAGAGTGTGTGTGTGACAGAGAATGTGTGAGGGGGAGGGTGATGTGTGTATGTGAGAGAGAGAGAATATGTG
Organism: Mobula birostris; assembly: GCF_030028105.1. NCBI lineage: Eukaryota > Metazoa > Chordata > Chondrichthyes > Myliobatiformes > Myliobatidae > Mobula > Mobula birostris. Next base: position 123,021,970 of record NC_092372.1, on the reverse strand, counting down.
TGAGAGAGAGAGAATGTGTGTGAGAGAGAGAGAATGTGTGTGAGAGAGAGAATATGTGTGTGTGAATGAGAATGTTTTAGAGAGAGAGTATGTGTGTGTGTGAGAGAGGGAATGTGTGCGTGTGTAAGAGAGACTGTGCGTGAGAGAGAATGCGTGTGTGAGAGACAGAATGTGTGTGAGAGAGAGAATGTGTGTGTGAGAGAGGGGATGTGTGTGAGAGAGAGAATGTGTGTGTGAGTGAGAGAATGAGAGAGAGAGAGAGAGAATGTGTGTGTGAGAGAGAGAATGTGTGTGAGAGAGAGAGAGAATGTGTGTGTCAGAGAGAGAACGTGTGTGAGAGAGAGAGAATGTGTGTGAGAGCGAGTGTTTGTGTGTGAGAGAAAGAGAATGTGTGTGTGAGAGACAGAATGTGTGTGAGAGAGAGGGAATGTGTGTGTGTGAGAGGGAATGTGTGTGTGAGACAGGGAATGTGTGTGAGAGACAGGGAATGTGTGTGAGAGAGAATGTGTGGGAGAGAGAATGTGTGGGAGAGAGAATGTGTGTGTGAAAGAGAGAGAGACTGTGTGAGAGAGGGTGTGTGAGAGAATGTGTGTGTGAGAGAGAATGTGTGTGAGAGAGAGAAGATGTGTGAGAGAGGGAATGTGTGTGAGAGAGAGAATTGTGTCATATAGAGTATGTGTGTAAGAGAGAGACTGTGTGTGAGAGAGGGAATGTGTGTGTGTGAGAGAGAGGATGTGTGTGAGAGAGAGAGGTTGTGTGTGAAAGAGAGAATGTGTGTGTGGGAGAGTGTGTGTGAGTGAGAGAATGAGAGAGAGAGAATGTGTGTAAGTGAGCAAATGTGTGAGAGAGAGAATGTGTGTGTGTGAGAGAGAGGGAATGTGTGTGTGAGACAGGGAATGTATGTGAGGGACAGGGAATGTGTGTGAGAGAGAATATGTGGGAGAGAGAATGTGTGTGAGAGAGAATGTGTGTGTGAAAGAGAGAGAGACTGTGTGAGGGAGGGTGTGTGAGAGAATGTGTGTGTGAGAGAGAATGTGTGTGAGAGAGAGAGTGTGTGTGTGTGAGAGAGAATGTGTGTGTGAGAGAGAATATGTGTGAGAGAGAGAAGATGTGTGAGAGAGGGAATGTGTGTGAGAGAGAGAATTGTGTCATATAGAGTATGTGTGTAAGAGAGAGACTGTGTGTGAGAGAGGGAATGTGTGTGTGTGAGAGAGAGAGAAAGTGTGAGAGAGAGCATGTGTGTGAGAGAGAGAGGTTGTGTGTGAGAGAGAGAATGTGTGTGGGAGAGAATGTGTGTGAGTGAGAGAATGAGAGAGAGAGAATGTGTGTAAGTGAGCAAATGTGTGAGAGAGAGAATGTGTGTGTGTGAGAGAGAGAGAAAGTGTGAGAGGGAGGCTGTGTGTGAGAGAGAGAGTGTGTGTGAGATGTAGAGTGTGTGTGTGAGAGAGAGTGTGTGTGTGAGATATAGAGTGTGTGTGAGAGATAGAGAATGTGTGAGAGGGGAGGGTGAAGTGTGTGTGAGAGAAAGAGAATGTGTGTGTGAGAGACAGAATGTGTGTGAGAGAGAGGGAATGTGTGTGTGAGACAGGGAATGTGTGTGAGAGACAGGGAATGTGTGTGAGAGAGAATATGTGGGAGAGAGAATGTGTGTGAGAGAGAATGTGTGTGTGAAAGAGAGAGAGACTGTGTGAGGGAGGGTGTGTGAGAGAATGTATGTGTGAGAGAGAATGTGTGTGAGAGAGAGAGTGTGTGTGTGTGAGAGAGAATGTGTGTGTGAGAGAGAATGTGTGTGAGAGAGAGAAGATGTGTGAGAGAGGGAATGTGTGTGAGAGATATAATTGTGTCATATAGAGTATGTGTGTAAGAGAGAGACTGTGTGTGAGAGAGGGAATGTGTGTGTGTGTGAGAGAGGAAGTGTGAGAGAGAGGATGTGTGTGAGAGAGAGAGGTTGTGTGTGAGAGAGAGAATGTGTGTGTGAGAGAGAATGTGAGAGAGAGAGAATGTGTGAGAGTGAGCAAATGTGTGAGAGAGAATGTGTGTGAGAGAGTGTGTGTGTGAGAGAGAGAGAATGTGTGTGTGAGAGAGAATGTGTGAGAGAGAGTGTGTGTGTGAGAGAGAGAGAATGTGTGTGTGAGAGAGAGATGTGTGAGAGAGGGAATGTGTGTGAGAGGAGGGTGATGTGTGTGTGTGAAGGAATGTGTGTGTGAGAGAGAAAGAATGTGTGACAGAGAGAATGTGTGAGAGAGAGAATGTGTGAGAGACCAAATGTGAGAGCGAGAAAATGTGTGTGAGAGAATGTGTGTGTGAGAGAGAGAGAATGTGTGAGAGAGAGAATGTGTGTGAGAGAGAGAATGTGCGTAAGAGAGAGAGAATGTGTGTGTGTGAGAGAGAGAATCTGTGTGTGAGAGAGGATGTGTGTGAGAGAGAGAATGTGTGTGTGAGAGAGACGTGTGAGAGAGGGAATGTGTGTGAGAGCGAGAGAGTGTGTGTGTGAGAGAGAATGTGTGTGAGAGACAATGTGTGAGGAGGAGGGTGATGTGTGTGTGTGAGAGAGAGAGAGTATGTGTGAGAGAGAGAATTTGTGTGAGAGATAGAATGTGTGAGAGAGAGAATGTGTGTGAGAGAGAATGAGTGTGTGAGAGAGAATGTGTGTAAGAGAGAGAGAATGTGCGTGTGAGAGAGAGAATTAGTGTGTGAGTGAGAGAATGAGAGAGAGAGAGAGAGAATGTGTGTGTGAGAGAGAATGTGAGAGAGAGAGAGAATGTGTGAGAGTGAGCAAATGTGTGAGAGAGAATGTGTGTGAGAGAGGGAATTTCTGTGAGAGAGAGAATGTGTGTGAGAGAGAGAGAGAGAGAATGTGTGTGTCAGAGAGAGAACGTGTGTGAGAGAGAGAGAATGTGTGTGAGAGCGAGAGAGTGTGTGTGTGAGAGAGAATGTGTGTGAGAGACAATGTGTGAGGAGGAGGGTGATGTGTGTGTGTGAGAGAGAGAGAGTATGTGTGAGAGAGAGAATTTGTGTGAGAGATAGAATGTGTGAGAGAGAGAATGTGTGTGAGAGAGAATGTGTGTGTGAGAGAGAATGTGTGTAAGAGAGAGAGAATGTGTGTGTGAGAGAGAGAATGAGTGTGTGAGAGTGGATGTGTGTGAGAGAGAGAGAACGTGTGTGAGAGAGAGAATGTGTTTGTGAGAGAGAGAATGTGTGTGTGAGAGAGAGAATATGTGTGTGAGACAGAATGTGTGTGAGAGAGAGATGTGTGAGAGAGAGAATGTCTGTGTGACAGAGAGAGTGTGTGTGTGACAGAGAATGTGTGAGGGGGAGGGTGATGTGTGTATGTGAGAGAGAGAGAATATGTGTGAGAGAGAGAGAATGTGTGTGAGAGAGAGAATGTGTGTGAGAGAGAGAGAATGTGTGTGAGAGAGAGAATATGTGTGTGTGAATGAGAATGTTTTAGAGAGAGAGTATGTGTGTGTGTGAGAGAGGGAATGTGTGTGTGTGTAAGAGAGACTGTGCGTGAGAGAGAATGTGTGTGTGAGAGACAGAATGTGTGTGAGAGAGAGAATGTGTGTGTGAGAGAGGGGATGTCTGTGAGAGAGAGAATGTGTGTGTGAGTGAGAGAATGAGAGAGAGAGAGAGAGAATGTGTGTGTGAGAGAGAATGTGAGAGAGAGAGAATGTGTGAGAGTGAGCAAATGTGTGAGAGAGAATGTGTGTGAGAGAGGGAATTTGTGTGAGAGAGAGAATGTGTGTGAGAGAGAGAGAGAGAATGTGTGTGAGAGCAAGTGTTTGTGTGTGAGAGAAAGAGAATGTGTGTGTGAGAGACAGAATGTGAGAGAGAGAATGTGTGTGACACAGAATGTGTGTGTGAAAGAGAGAGAGACTGTGTGAGAGAAGGTGTGTGAGAGAATGTGTGTGTGAGAGAGAATGTGTGTGTGTGAGAGAGAGAGTGTGTTTGTGAGAGAGAATATGTGTGTGAGAGAGAGAGAGAGAATGTGTGTGTCAGAGAGAGAACGTGTGTGAGAGAGAGAGAATGTGTGTGAGAGCGAGTGTTTGTGTGTGAGAGAAAGAGAATGTGTGTGTGAGAGACAGAATGTGTGTGAGAGAGAGGGAATGTGTGTGTGAGAGAGAGAATGTGTGTGTGAGAGAGGGAATGTGTGTGTGAGACAGGGAATGTGTGTGAGAGACAGGGAATGTGTGTGAGAGAGAATGTGTGGGAGAGAGAATGTGTGTGAGAATGTGTGTGTGAAAGACAGAGAGACTGTGTGAGGGAGGGTGTGTGAGAGAATGTGTGTGTGAGAGAGAATGTGTGTGTGTGAGAGAGAGGATGTGTCTGAGAGGAGGGTGATGTGTGTGTGTGAGAGAATGTGTCTGTGAGAGAGAGAATGTGTGTGAGAAAGAGAATGTGTGAGAGAGAGAATGTGTGTTAGAGAGGGTGTGTGTGAGAGAGAGTGGATGTGTCTGAGAGGAGGGTGATGTGTGTATGTGAGAGAATGTCTCAGAGAGAGAGGATGTGTGTGAGAGGAGGGTGTTGTGTGCGTGTGAAGGAATGTGTGAGAGAGAGAGAGAGAATGTGTGAGAGAGAGAATGTCTGAGAGAGAGAATGTGTGAGAGAGAGAGAATGTGTGCGAGAGGGAGAATGTGTGTGTGTGAGAAAGAGGATGAGTCTGAGAGGAGGGTGATGTGTGTGTGTGAAGGAATGTGTGAGAGAGAGCATGTGTCTGTGTGTTTGTGAGAGAGAGAAACTGTGTGTGAGTGAGAGAATGAGAAAGAGAGAGAGAATGTGTGTGTGAGAGAGAGAATGTGAGAGAGAGAGAGAATGTGTGAGAGTGAGCAAATGTGTGAGAGAGAATGTGTGTGAGAGTGGGAATGTGTGAGAGAGAGAGAATGTGTGTGAGAGAGTGAGTGTTTGTGTGTGAGAGAAAGAGAATGTGTGTGTGAGAGACAGAATGAGTATGAGAGAGCGAGTGTTTGTGTGTGAGAGAAAGAGAATGTGTGTGTGAGAGACAGAATGTGTGTGAGAGAGAGAATGTGTGTGTGAGAGAGGGGATGTGTGTGAGAGAGAGAATGTGTGTGTGAGTGAGAGAATGAGAGAGAGAGAGAGAGAATGTGTGTGTGAGAGAGAATGTGAGAGAGAGAGAGAATGTGTGAGAGTGAGCAAATGTGTGAGAGAGAATGTGTGTGAGAGAGGGAATTTGTGTGAGAGAGAGAATGTGTGTGAGAGAGATAGAGAATGTGTGTGTCAGAGAGAGAACGTGTGTGAGAGAGAGAGAATGTGTGTGAGAGCGAGTGTTTGTGTGTGAGAGAAAGAGAATGTGTGTGTGAGAGACAGAATGTGTGTGAGAGAGAGGGAATGTGTGTGTGTGAGAGGGAATGTGTGTGTGAGATATAGAGTGTGTGTGAGAGATAGAGAATGTGTGAGAGGGGAGGGTGATGTGTGCGTGAGAGAAAGAGAATGTGTGTGTGAGAGAGAGGGAATGTGTGTGTGAGACAGGGAATGTATGTGAGAGACAGGGAATGTGTGTGAGAGAGAATGTGTGGGAGAGAGAATGTGTGTGAGAGCGAGTGTTTGTGTGTGAGAGAAAGAGAATGTGTGTGTGAGAGGGAATGTGTGTGTGTGTGAGAGAGAATGTGTGTGTGAGAGAGGGAATGTGTGTGTGAGACAGGGAATGTGTGTGAGAGACAGGGAATGTGTGTCAGAGAGAATGTGTGGGAGAGACAATGTGTGTGAGAGAGAGAATGTTTGTGTGAGAGAGAGAGTGTGTGTGTGAAAGAGAGAGAGACTGTGTGAGGGAGGGTGTGTGAGAGAATGTGTGTGTGAGAGAGAATGTGTGTGTGAGAGAGAGAGTGTGTGTGTGTGAGAGAGAATGTGTGTGTGAGAGAGAATATGTGTGAGAGAGAGAAGATGTGTGAGAGAGGGAATGTGTGTGAGAGAGAGAATTGTGTCATATAGAGTATGTGTGTAAGAGAGAGACTGTGTGTGAGAGAGGGAATGTGTGTGTGTGTGAGAGAGAGAAAGTGTGAGAGAGAGGATGTGTGTGAGAGAGAGAGGTTGTGTGTGAGAGAGAGAATGTGTGGGAGAGAATGTGTGTGAGTGAGAGAATGAGAGAGAGACAATGTGTGTAAGTGAGCAAATGTGTGAGAGAGAGAATGTGTGTGTGTGAGAGAGAGAGAAAGTGTGAGAGGGAGGCTGTGTGTGAGAGAGAGAGTGTGTGTGAGATGTAGAGTGTGTGTGTGAGAGAGAGTGTGTGTGTGAGATATAGAGTGTGTGTGAGAGATAGAGAATGTGTGAGAGGGAGGGTGAAGTGTGTGTGAGAGAAGAGAATGTGTGTGTGAGAGACAGAATGTGTGTGAGAGAGAGGGAATGTGTGTGTGAGACAGGGAATGTGTGTGAGAGACAGGGAATGTGTGTGAGAGAGAATATGTGGGAGAGAGAATGTGTGTGAGAGAGAATGTGTGTGTGAAAGAGAGAGAGACTGTGTGAGGGAGGGTGTGTGAGAGAATGTATGTGTGAGAGAGAATGTGTGTGAGAGAGAGAGTGTGTGTGTGTGAGAGAGAATGTGTGTGTGAGAGAGAATGTGTGTGAGAGAGAGAAGATGTGTGAGAGAGGGAATGTGTGTGAGAGATATAATTGTGTTATATAGAGTATGTGTGTAAGAGAGAGACTGTGTGTGAGAGAGGAAGTGTGAGAGAGAGGATGTGTGTGAGAGAGAGAGGTTGTGTGTGAGAGAGAGAATGTGTGTGTGGGAGAGAATGTGTGTGAGTGAGAGAATGAGAGAGAGAGAATGTGTGTAAGTGAGCAAATGTGTGAGAGAGAGAATGTGTGTGTGAGAGAGAGAGAGAAAGTGTGAGAGGGAGGCTGTGTGTGAGAGAGAGAGTGTGTGTGAGATGTAGAGTGTGTGTGTGAGAGAGAGTGTGTGTGTGAGATATAGAGTGTGTGAGAGATAGAGAATGTGTGAGAGGGGAGGGTGATGTGTGTGTGAGAGAGAGAGAATGTGTGTGTGTGAGAGACAAAGAATGTGTGAGAGAAAGGATGTGTTAGAGAGAGTGTGTTTGAGAGAGAGAGAATGTGTGAGAAAGAGAGAATGTGTGTGAGAGAGCAAATGTGAGAGAGAATGTGTGAGAGAGCAAATGTGAGAGAGAGAAAATGTGTGTGAGAGGGAGAATGTGTGAGAGAGAATGCATGTGATAGAGAATGTGTGTGTGTGAAGAGAATGAGTGTGAGAGAGAATGTCTCAGAGAGAGAATGTGTGTGAGAGAGAGAGACTGTGTGTGAGACAGAATGTGTTTGTGAAAGAGAGAATGTGATAGAGAGAGAGGATATGCATGAGAGAGAGAGACTGTGTGTGAGAGAGAGGGAGACTGTGTGTGAGAGAGAGAGAGAATGCGTGTGTGTGAGAGAGAGGATGTGTCTGAGAGGAGGGTGATGTGTGTGTGAGAGAATGTGTCTGTGAGAGAGAGAATGTGTGTGAGAAAGAGAATGTGTGAGAGAGAGAATGTGTGTTAGAGAGGGTGTGTGTGAGAGAGAGTGGATGTGTCTGAGAGGAGGGTAATGTGTGTATGTGAGAGAATGTCTGAGAGAGAGAGGATGTGTGTGAGAGGAGGGTGTTGTGTGCGTGTGAAGGAATGTGTGAGAGAGAGAGAGAGAATGTGTGAGAGAGAGAATGTCTGAGAGAGAGAATGTGTGAGAGAGAGAGAATGTGTATGAGAGGGAGAATGTGTGTGTGTGAGACAGAGGATGTGTCTGAGAGGAGGGTGATGTGTGTTTGTGAGAGGAGGGTGATGTGTGTGTGTGAAGGAATGTCTAAGAGAGAGCATGTGTGTGTGTGTTTGTGAGAGAAAGAATGTGTGTGTGAGAGACGGGATGTGTGTGAGAGAGAATGTGTGTGTGAGTGAGAGAATGAGAGAGAGAGAGAGAATGTGTGTGTGAGAGAGAGAATGTGAGAGAGAGAGAGGATGTGTGTGAGAGAGGGAATGTGTGTGAGAGAGAGAATGTGTGTGTGAGAGAGAGAGAGAATGTGTGTCAGAGAGAGACTGTGTGTGAGAGAGAATGTGTGTGAGAGAGCGACTGTTTGTGTGTGAGAGAAAGAGAATGTGTGTGTGAGAGACAGAATGTGTGTGAGAGAGAGAATGTGTGTGTGAGAATGTGTGAGAGACAGCGAGTGTTTGTGTATGGGAGAGTGTGTTTGAGAGAGTGTTTGTGTGTGAGAGGATGAGAATGTGTGTGTGACAGAGAGAATGTGTGTGTGAGAGAGAGAATGTTTGTGAGAGAGAGAATGTGTGTGTGAGAGAGGGAATGTGTGTGTGAGACTGAGAATGTGTGTGAGAGAGAATGTGTGAGAGAGAGAATGTGTGTGACACAGAATGTGTGTGTGAAAGAGAGAGAGACTGTGTGAGAGAAGGTGTGTGAGAGAATGTGTGTGTGAGAGAGAATGTGTGTGAGAGAGAGAGTGTGTGTTTGTGAGAGAGAATGTGTGTGTGAGAGAGAGAGAGAGAATGTGTGTGTCAGAGAGAGAACGTGTGTGAGAGAGAGAGAATGTGTGTGAGAGCGAGTGTTTGTGTGTGAGAGAAAGAGAATGTGTGTGTGAGAGACAGAATGTGTGTGAGAGAGAGGGAATGTGTGTGTGAGAGAGAGAATGTGTGTGTGAGAGAGGGAATGTATGTGAGAGACAGGGAATGTGTGTGAGAGAGAATGTGTGGGAGAGAGAATGTGTGTGAGAATGTGTGTGTGAAAGACAGAGAGACTGTGTGAGGGAGGGTATGTGAGAGAATGTGTGTGTGAGAGAGAATGTGTGTGAGAGAGAAAGTGTGTGTGTGTGAGAGAGAATGTGTGTGTGAGAGAGAATGTGTGTGAGAGAGAGATGTGTGAGAGAGGGAATGTGTGTGAGAGAGAGAATTGTGTCATATAGAGTATGTGTGTAAGAGAGAGACTGTGTGTGAGAGAGGGAATGTGTGTGTGAGACAGGGAATGTGTGAGAGAGAATGTGTGAGAGAGAGAATGCGTGAGAGAGAGAATGTGTGAGAGAGAGAATGAGAGAGAGAATGTGTGTAAGAGAGAGAATTCTGTCAGATAGAGTATGTGTGTAAGAGAGAGACTGTGTGAGAGATAGAGAATGTGTGAGGGGGAGGGTGATGTGTGTGTGTGTGAGAGAGAGAGAATATGTGTGAGAGAGAGAGAATGTGTGTGAGGGAGAGAATGTGTGAGAGAGAGAATGTGTGTGAGAGAGAGAGAATGTGTGTGAGAGAGAGAATGTGTGTGTGTGAATGAGAATGTTTTAGAGAGAGAGAATGTGTGTGTGTGAGAGAGGGAATGTGTTTGTGTGTAAGAGAGACTGTGCGTGAGAGAGAATGTGTGTGTGAGAGAGAATGCGTGTGTGAGAGAGGATGTGTGTGTGTGAGAGAGAGACTGTGTGAGAGAGACTGTGTGAGAGAGAATGTGTATGAGAGAGAATGTGTGTGTGAGAGAGAATGTGAGAGAGAGAGAGAATGTGTGAGAGTGAGCAAATGTGTGAGAGAGAATGTGTGTGAGAGAGGGAATTTGTGTGAGAGAGAGAATGTGTGTGAGAGAGAGAGAGAGAATGTGTGTGTCAGAGAGAGAACGTGTGTGAGAGAGAGAGAATGTGTGTGAGAGCGAGTGTTTGTGTGTGAGAGAAAGAGAATGTGTGTGTGAGAGACAGAATGTGTGTGAGAGAGAGGGAATGTGTGTGTGTGAGAGAGAATGTGTGTGTGAGAGAGGGAATGTGTGTGTGAGACAGGGAATGTGTGTGAGAGACAGGGAATGTGTGTGAGAGAGAATGTGTGGGAGAGAGAATGTGTGTGTGAAAGAGAGAGAGACTGTGTGAGGGAGGGTGTGTGAGACAATGTGTGTGTGAGAGAGAATGTGTGTGAGAGAGAGAGTGGGTGTGTGTGAGAGAGAATGTGTGTGTGAGAGAGAGAGAATGTGTGTGAGAGAGAGAGACTGTGTGTGAGACAGAATGTGTTTGTGAAAGAGAGAATGTGATAGAAAGAGAGGATATGCATGAGAGAGAGAGGCTGTGTGTGAGAGAGAGGGAGAGTGTGTGTGAGAGAGAGAGAGAATGTGTGTGTGTGAGAGAGAGGATGTGTCTGAGAGGAGGGTGATGTGTGTGTGAGAGAATGTGTCTGTGAGAGAGAGAATGTGTGTGAGAAAGAGAATGTGTGAGAGAGAGAATGTGTGAGAGAGAGGATGTGTGTGAGAGGAGGGTGTTGTGTGCGTGTGAAGGAATGTGTGAGAGAGAGAGAGAGAATGTGTGAGAGAGAGAATGTCTGAGAGAGAGAATGTGTGAGAGAGAGAGAATGTGTGTGAGAGGGAGAATGTGTGTGTGTGAGAGAGAGGATGTGTCTGAGAGGAGGGTGATGTGTGTTTGTGAGAGGAGGGTGATGTGTGTGTGTGAAGGAATGTCTAAGAGAGAGCATGCGTGTGTGTGTTTGTGAGAGAAAGAATGTGTGTGTGAGAGAGAATGTGTGTGTGAGTGAGAGAATGAGAGAGAGAGAGAGAATGTGTGTGTGAGAGAGAGAATGTGAGAGAGAGAGAGAATGTGTGTGAGAGAGGGAATGTGTGTGAGAGAGAGAATGTGTGTGTGAGAGAGAGAGAGAATGTGTATCAGACAGAGACTGTGTGTGAGAGAGACTGTGTGTGAGAGAGCGACTGTTTGTGTGTGAGAGAAAGAGAATGTGTGTGTGAGAGACAGAATGTGTGTGAGAGAGAGAATGTGTGTGTGAGAATGTGTGAGAGACAGCGAGTGTTTGTGTATGGGAGAGTGTGTTTGAGAGAGTGTTTGTGTGTGAGAGGAAGAGAATGTGTGTGTGACAGAGAGAATGTGTGTGTGAGAGAGAGAGAATGTGTGTGTGAGAGAGAGAATGTTTGTGAGAGAGAGAATGTGTGTGTGAGAGAGGGAATGTGTGTGTGAGACTGAGAATGTGTGTGAGAGAGAATGTGTGAGAGAGAGAATGTGTGTGACACAGAATGTGTGTGTGAAAGAGAGAGAGACTGTGTGAGAGAAGGTGTGTGAGAGAATGTGTGTGTGAGAGAGAATGTGTGTGAGAGAGAGAGAGTGTGTTTGTGAGAGAGAATATGTGTGTGAGAGAGAGAGAGAGAATGTGTGTGTCAGAGAGAGAACGTGTGTGAGAGAGAGAGAATGTGTGTGAGAGCGAGTGTTTGTGTGTGAGAGAAAGAGAATGTGTGTGTGAGAGACAGAATGTGTGTGAGAGAGAGGGAATGTGTGTGTGAGAGAGAGGATGTGTGTGTGAGAGAGGGAATGTGTGTGTGAGACAGGGAATGTGTGTGAGAGACAGGGAATGTGTGTGAGAGAGAATGTGTGGGAGAGAGAATGTGTGTGAAAATGTGTGTGTGAAAGACAGAGAGACTGTGTGAGGGAGGGTGTGTGAGAGAATGTGTGTGTGAGAGAGAATGTGTGTGAGAGAGAAAGTGTGTGTGTGTGAGAGAGAATGTGTGTGTGAGAGAGAATGTGTGTGAGAGAGAGATGTGTGAGAGAGGGAATGTGTGTGAGAGAGAGAATTGTGTCATATAGAGTATGTGTGTAAGAGAGAGACTGTGTGTGAGAGAGGGAATGTGTGTGTGAGACAGGGAATGTGTGAGAGAGAATGTGTGAGAGAGAGAATGCGTGAGAGAGAGAATGTGTGAGAGAGAGAATGAGAGAGAGAATGTGTGTAAGAGAGAGAATTCTGTCAGATAGAGTATGTGTGTAAGAGAGAGACTGTGTGACAGATAGAGAATGTGTGAGGGGGAGGGTGATGTGTGTGTGTGTGAGAGAGAGAGAATATGTGTGAGAGAGAGAGAATGTGTGTGAGAGAGAGAATGTGTGAGAGAGAGAATGTGTGTGTGTGAATGAGAATGTTTTAGAGAGAGAGAATGTGTGTGTGTGAGAGAGGGAATGTGTTTGTGTGTAAGAGAGACTGTGCGTGAGAGAGAATGTGTGTGTGAGAGAGAGACTGTGTGAGAGAGACTGTGTGTGAGAGAGAATGTGTATGAGAGAGAATGTGTGTGTGAGAGAGACTGTGTGTGAGAGAGAGAGAGTGTGTGTGTGAGAGAGAGAGAATGTGTGTGTGAGAGAGAGATGTGTGAGAGAGGGAATGTGTGTGAGAGGAGGGTGATGTGTGTGTGTGAAGGAATGTGTGTGTGAGAGAGAAAGAATGTGTGACAGAGAGAATGTGTGAGAGAGAGAATGTGTGAGAGCGAGAAAATGTGTGAGAGAGAGAGAATGTGTGAGAGAGAGAATGTGTGTGAGAGAGAGAATGTGCGTAAGGGAGAGAGAATGTGTGTGTGTGAGAGAGGATGTGTGTGAGAGAGAGAATGTGTGTGTGAGAGAGATGTGTGAGAGGAGGGTGATGTGTGTGAGAGAGGAGGGTGATGTGTGTGTGTGTGAAGGAATGTATGTGTGAGAGAGAGAGAATGTGTGAGAGAGAGAGAATGTGTGACAGAGAGAATGTGTGAGAGACCAAATGTGAGAGAGAGAAAATGTGTGTGAGAGAGAGAATGTGTGTGTGAGAGACAGAGAATGTGTGAGAGAGAGAATGTGTGTGTGAGAGAGAGAATGTGTGTAAGGGAGAGAGAATGTGTGTGTGAGAGAGAATGTGTGTGAGCGAGAGAAGATGTGTGAGAGAGAGAATGTGTGTGAGAGCGAGAGAGTGTGTGTGTGAGAGAGAGAGAGTATGTGTGAGAGAGAGAATTTGTGTGAGAGATAGAATGTGTGAGAGAGAGAATGTGTGTGAGAGAGAATGTGTGTGTGAGAGAATGTGTGTGTGAGAGTGAATGTGTATAAGAGAGAGAGAATGTGTGTGTGAGAGAGAGAATGAGTGTGTGAGAGAGGATGTGTGTGAGAGAGAGAACGTGTGTGAGAGAGAGAGAATGTGTGTGTGAGAGAGAGAATGTGTGTGTGTGAGAGAGAGAATGTGTGTGTGAGTCAGAATGTGTGTGAGAGAGAGAAGATGTGTGAGAGAGAGAATGTCTGTGTGACAGAGAGAGTGTGTGTGTGAGAGAGAATGTGTGAGGGGGAGGGTGATGTGTGTATGTGAGAGAGAGAGAATATGTGTGAGAGAGAGAGAATGTGTGTGAGAGAGAGAGAATGTGTGTGAGAGAGAGAATATGTGTGTGTGAATGAGAATGTTTTAGAGAGAGAGAATGTGTGTGTGTGAGAGAGGGAATGTGTGTGTGTGTAAGAGAGACTGTGCGTGAGAGAGAATGTGTGTGTGTGAGAGAATGCCTGTGTGAGAGAGGATGTGTGTGTGTGTGAGAGGGAGACTGTGTGAGAGAGACTGTGTGTGAGAGAGAATGTGTATGAGAGAGAATGTGTGTGTGAGAGAGAATGTGTGAGAGAGAGTGTGTGTGTGAGAGAGAGAGAATGTGTGTGTGAGAGAGAGAAGATGTGTGAGAGAGGGAATGTGTGTGAGAGAGAGAATGTGTGTGAGAGAAGGGTGATGTGTGTGTGTGAAGGAATGTGTGTGTGAGAGAGAGAGAATGTGTTGAAGAGCGAATGTGTGAGAGACCAAATGTGAGAGAGAGAGAACGTGTGTGTGAGAGAGAATGTGTTTGTGAGAGAGAGAATGTGTGTGTGAGAGAGAATGTGTGTGTGTGAGAGAGAATGTGTGTGTGAGAGAGAGAGAATTTTGTGTGTGAGAGAGAGAGAATTGGTGTGTGAGAGAGAATGTGTGTGTGAGAGAGAGAGGATGCATCTGAGAGGAGGGTGATGTGTGTGTGTGAGAGGAGGGAGTTGTGTGTGTGTGAGAGGAGGGTGTTGTGTGTGTGTGAAGGAATGTGTGGCAGAGAGAATGTGTGAGAGAGAGAGAATGTGTGTGAGAGAGAGAATGTGTGTCAGAGGGAGAATGTGTGTGTGAGAGAGAGGGTCTGTCTGAGAGGAGGGTGATGTGTGTGTGTGAAGGAATGTGTGAGAGAGAGCATGCGTGTGTGTTTGTGAGAGAGAGAATGTGTGTGTGAGAGAGAGAATGTGTGTGAGTGAGCAAATGTGTGAGAGAGAGAATGTGTGTGAGAGAAAGGATGTGAGAGAGGGAATGTGTGTGTGAGGGAGAGAGGATGTGTCTGAGAGGAGGGTGATGTGTGTGTGTGAGAGAGACAGAAAGTGTGAGAGAGAATGTGTGTGAGAGAGAGTATGTGTGTGAGAGGAGGGTGATGTGTGTGTGAGAGAGAGAATGTGTGAGAGAGAGAGAGGATGTGTGTGAGAGAGAGAGGTTGTGTGTGAGAGAGAGAATGTGTGAGAGAGAGAATGTGTGTGTGGGAGAGAATGTGTGTGAGTGAGAGAATGAGAGAGAGAGAATGTGTGTAAGTGAGCAAATGTGTGAGATAGAGAATGTTTGTATGAGAGAGAGGCTGTGTGTGAGAGAGAGAGTGTGTGTGTGAGAGAGAATGTGTTTGTGAGAGAGAGAATGTGTGTGTGAGAGAGAATGTGTGTGTGTGAGAGAGAATGTGTGTGTGAGAGAGAGAGAATTTGTGTGTGAGAGAGTGAGAATTGGTGTGAGAGAGAGAATGTGTGTGAGAGAGAATGTGTGTGTGAATGAGAATGTTTTAGAGAGAGAGAATGTGTGTGTGTGAGAGAGGGAATGTGTGTGTGTGTAAGAGAGACTGTGCGTGAGAGAGAATGTGTGTGTGTGAGAGAATGCCTGTGTGAGAGAGGATGTGTGTGTGTGAGAGGGAGACTGTGTGAGAGAGACTGTGTGTGAGAGAGAATGTGTATGAGAGAGAATGTGTGTGTGAGAGAGAATGTGTGAGAGAGAGTGTGTGTGTGAGAGAGAGAGAATGTGTGTGTGAGAGAGAGAAGATGTGTGAGAGAGGGAATGTGTGTGAGAGAGAGAATGTGTGTGAGAGAAGGGTGATGTGTGTGTGTGAAGGAATGTGTGTGTGAGAGAGAGAGAATGTGTTGAAGAGCGAATGTGTGAGAGACCAAATGTGAGAGAGAGAGAACGTGTGTGTGAGAGAGAATGTGTTTGTGAGAGAGAGAATGTGTGTGTGAGAGAGAATGTGTGTGTGTGAGAGAGAATGTGTGTGTGAGAGAGAGAGAATTTTGTGTGTGAGAGAGAGAGAATTGGTGTGTGAGAGAGAATGTGTGTGTGAGAGAGAGAGGATGCATCTGAGAGGAGGGTGATGTGTGTGTGTGAGAGGAGGGAGTTGTGTGTGTGTGAGAGGAGGGTGTTGTGTGTGTGTGAAGGAATGTGTGGCAGAGAGAATGTGTGAGAGAGAGAGAATGTGTGTGAGAGAGAGAATGTGTGTCAGAGGGAGAATGTGTGTGTGAGAGAGAGGGTCTGTCTGAGAGGAGGGTGATGTGTGTGTGTGAAGGAATGTGTGAGAGAGAGCATGTGTGTGTGTTTGTGAGAGAGAGAATGTGTGTGTGAGAGAGAGAATGTGTGTGAGTGAGCAAATGTGTGAGAGAGAGAATGTGTGTGAGAGAAAGGATGTGAGAGAGGGAATGTGTGTGTGAGGGAGAGAGGATGTGTCTGAGAGGAGGGTGATGTGTGTGTGTGAGAGAGACAGAAAGTGTGAGAGAGAATGTGTGTGAGAGAGAGTATGTGTGTGAGAGGAGGGTGATGTGTGTGTGAGAGAGAGAATGTGTGAGAGAGAGAGAGGATGTGTGTGAGAGAGAGAGGTTGTGTGTGAGAGAGAGAATGTGTGAGAGAGAGAATGTGTGTGTGGGAGAGAATGTGTGTGAGTGAGAGAATGAGAGAGAGAGAATGTGTGTAAGTGAGCAAATGTGTGAGATAGAGAATGTTTGTATGAGAGAGAGGCTGTGTGTGAGAGAGAGAGTGTGTGTGTGAGAGAGAATGTGTTTGTGAGAGAGAGAATGTGTGTGTGAGAGAGAATGTGTGTGTGTGAGAGAGAATGTGTGTGTGAGAGAGAGAGAATTTGTGTGTGACAGAGAGAGAATTGGTGTGTGAGAGAGAATGTGTGTGAGAAAGGATGTGTTAGAGAGAGTGTGTTTGAGAGAGAGAGAACGTGTGAGAAAGAGAGAATGTGTGTGAGAGAGAGAAAATGTGTGTGAGAGGGAGAATGTGTGAGAGAGAGAAGGCATGTGATAGAGAATGTGTGTGTGTCAGAGAGAATGAGTGTGAGAGAGAGAATGTCTGAGAGAGAGAATGTGTGAGAGAGAGAGACTGTGTGTGAGATAGAATGTGTTTGTGAAAGAGAGAATGTGATAGAGAGAGAGGATATCCATTTGAGAGAGAGAATGTGTGTGTGAGAGAGAGAGAGAGTGTGTGTGTGTGTGAGAGAGAGAGAGAATGTGTGTGTGAGAGAGAGGATGTGTCTGAGAGGAGGGTGATGTGTGTGTGTGAGAGAATGTGTCTGTGAGAGAGAGAATGTGTGTGAGAAAGAGAATGTGTGAGAGAGAGAATGTGTGTTAGAGAGAGTGTGTGTGAGAGAGAGTGGATGTGTCTGAGAGGAGGGTGATGTGTGTATGTGAGAGAATGTCTGAGAGAGAGAGGATGTGTGTGAGAGGAGGGTGTTGTGTGCGTGTGTAGGAATGTGTGAGGGAGAGAGAGAGAATGTGTGCGAGAGAGAATGTCTGAGAGAGAGAATGTGTGTGAGAGAGTGAATGTGTGTCAGAGGGAGAATGTGGGTGTGAGAGAGAGAGGATGTGTCTGAGAGGAGGGTGATGTGTGTTTGTGAGAGGAGGGTGATGAGTATGTGTGAAGGAATGTGTGAGAGAGACAATGTGTCTGCGTGTTTGTGAGAGAGAGAATCTGTGTGTGAGTGAGAGAATGAGAGAGAGAGAGAGAATGTGTGTGTGAGAGAGAGAGAGAATGTGTGAGAGTAAGCAAATCTGTGAGAGAGAATGTGTGTGAGAGAGGGAATATGTGTGAGAGAGAGAATGTGTGCGTGAGAGAGAGAGAGAATGTGTGTGTCAGAGAGAGAATGTGTGTGAGAGAGAGAATGTGTGTGAGAGAGCGAGTGTTTGTGTGTGAGAGAAAGAGAATGTGTGTGTGAGAGACAGAATGTGTGTGAGAGAGAGAATGTGTGTGTGAGAATGTGTGAGAGACAGCGAGTGTTTGTGTATGGGAGAGTGTGTTTGAGAGAGTGCTTGTGTGTGAGAGGAAGAGAATGTGTGTGTGACAGAGAGAATGTGTGTGTGAGAGAGAGAATGTTTGTGAGAGAGAGAATGTGTGTGTGAGAGAGGGAATGTGTGTGTGAGAGAGAGAATGTTTGTGAGAGAGAGAATGTGTGTATAAGAGAGGGAATGTGTGTGTGAGACTGGGAATGTGTGTGAGAGAGAATGTGTGAGAGAGAGAATGTGTGTGAGACAGAATGTGTGTGTGAAAGAGAGAGAGACTGTGTGAGAGAGGGTGTGTGAGAGAATGTGTGTGTGAGAGAGAATGTGTGTGAGAGAGAGAGAGTGTGTGTGTGAGAGAGAATGTGTGTGTGAGAGAGAATGTGTGTGAGAGAGAGCAGATGTGTGAGAGAGGGAATGAGTGTGAGAGAGAGAATTGTGTCAGTTAGAGTATCTGTGTAAGAGAGAGACTGTGTGTGAGAGAAGGAATGTGTGTGTGCGACAGGGAATGTGTGTGAGAGAGAATGTGTGAGAGAGAGAATGTGTGTAAGAGAGAATGTGTGTGAGAGAGAATGTGTGAGAGAGAATGTGTGTAAGAGAGAGAATTGTGTCAGATAGACTATGTGTGTAAGAGAGAGACTGTGTGAGATAGAGAATGTGTGAGGGGGAGGGTGATGTGTGTGTGTGAGAGAGAGAGAATATGTGTGAGAGAGAGAATGTCTGAGAGAGAGAATGTGTGAGAGAGAGAGAATGTGTGTGAGAGGGAGAATGTGTGTGTGAGAGAGAGAGGATGTGTCTGAGAGGAGGGTGATGTGTGGTTGTGAGAGGAGGGTGATGTGTGTGTGAAGGAATGTGTGAGAGAGAGCATGTGTCTGTGTGTTTGTGAGAGAGAGAAACTGTGTGTGAGTGAGAGAATGAGAAAGAGAGAGAGAATGTGTGTGTGAGAGAGAGAATGTGAGAGAGAGCGAGATTGTGTGAGAGTGAGCAAATGTGTGAGAGAGAATGTGTGTGAGAGTGGGAATGTGTGAGAGATAGAGAATGTGTGTGTGAAGAGGGGATGTGTGTGAGAGAGAGAATGTGTGTGTGCGAGAGAATGTGAGAGAGAGAGAATGTGTGAGAGTGAGCAAATGTGTGAGAGAGAATGTGTGTGAGAGAGGGAATGTGTGTGAGAGAGGGAATGTGTGTGAGAGAGAGAGAGAGAATGTGAGTGTCAGAGAGAGAATGTGTGTGAGAGAGAGAGAATGTGTGTGAGAGAGCGAGTGTTTGTGTGTGAGAGAAAGAGAATGTGTGTGTGAGAGACAGAATGTGTGTGAGAGAGAGAATGTGTGTGTGAGAATGTGTGAGAGACAGCGAGTGTTTGTGTATGAGAGAGTGTTTGTGTGTGAGAGAGAATGTGTGTGAAAGAATGTGTGTGTGAGAGAGAGAGAATGTGTGTGTGAGAGAGAGAATGTGTGTGTGAGAGAGGGAATGTGTGTGTGAGAGAGAGAATATTTGTGAGAGAGAGAATGTGTGTGTGAGAGAGGGAATGTGTGTGTGAGACAGGGAATGTGTGTGAGACAGAATGTGTGTGTGAAAGAGAGAGAGACTGTGTGAGGGAGGGTGTGTGAGAGAGAGTGTGTGTGTGTGAGAGAGAGAATGTGTGTGAGAGAGAGAAGATGTGTGAGAGAGGGAATGTGTGTGAGAGAGAGAATTGTGTCATATAGAGTATGTGTGTAAGAGAGAGACTGTGTGTGAGAGAGAGAATGCGTGTGAGAGAGAGAGAATGTGTGTGAGAGAGAGAGAATGTGTGTGTGTGAGAGAGAATGTGTGTGTGAGAGAGAATGTGTGAGAGAGAGTGTGTGTGAGAGAGAGAGAATGTGTGTGTGAGAGAGAGATGTGTGAGAGAGGGAATGTGTGTGAGAGAGAGAATGTGCGTGAGAGAGAGAATATGTGTGAGAGGAGGGTGATGTGTGTGTGTGAAGGAATGTGTGTGTGAGAGAGAGAGAATGTGTGACTGAGAGAATGTGTAAGAGAGAGAATGTGTGAGAGACAAATGTGAGAGCGAGAAAATATGTGTGAGAGAGAGAATGTGTGTGTGAGAGAGAGAGAATGTGTGAGAGAGAGAATGTGTGTGATAGAGAGAATGTGTGTAAGGGAGAGAGAATGTGTGTGTGAGAGAGAGAATATGTGTGTGAGAGAGGATGTGTGTGAGAGAGAGAATGTGTGTGTGAGAGAGATGTGTGAGAGAGGGAATGTGTGTGAGAGAGAGGATGTGTGTGAGAGGAGGGTGATGTGTGTGTGTGTGAAGGAATGTGTGTGTGAGAGAGAGAGAATGTGTGAGAGAGAGAGAATGTGTGAGAGAGAG
Source organism: Mobula birostris (assembly GCF_030028105.1). Lineage (NCBI taxonomy): Eukaryota > Metazoa > Chordata > Chondrichthyes > Myliobatiformes > Myliobatidae > Mobula > Mobula birostris. The sequence continues at coordinate 123,002,603 of NC_092372.1, read as the reverse complement.
AGAATGTGTGACAGCGAGAATGTGTGAGAGACCAAATGTGAGAGAGAGAAAATGTGTGTGAGAGAGAGAATGTGTGTGTGAGAGAGAGAGAATGTGTGAGAGAGAGAATGTGTGTGAGAGAGAGAGAATGTGTGTGAGAGACAATCTGTGAGGGGGAGGGTGATTGTGTGTGAGAGAGAGAGAATATGTGTGAGAGAGAGAATTTGTATGAGATCGAATGAGTGAGAGAGAGAATGTGTGTGAGAGAGAATGAGTGTGTGAGAGAGAGAATGAGTGTGTGAGAGAGGATTTGTGTGAGAGAGAGAGAACGTGTGTGAGAGAGAGAATGTGTGTGTGAGGCAGAATGTGTGTGAGAGAGAGATGTGTGAGAGAGAGAGAATGTGTGTGTGTGAATGAGAATGTTTTAGAGAGAGAGAATGTGTGTGTGAGAGAGAGAATGTGTGAGAGAGAGAGAATGTGTGTGTGTGAATGAGAATGTTTTAGAGAGAGAGAATGTGTGTGTGAGAGAGAGAATGTGTGTGTGTGAGAGAGGATGTGTGTGTGTGAGGGAGAATGTGTGAGAGAGACTGTGTGTGAGAGAGAATGTGTGTATGAGAGAGAATGTGTGTGTGAGAGAGAATGTGTGAGAGAGACTGTGTGTGAGAGAGAATGTGTATGAGAGAGAATGTGTGTGTGAGAGAGAATGTGTGAGAGAGAGTGTGTGTGTGAGAGAGAGAGAATGTGTGTGTGTGAGAGAGAAGATGTGTGAGAGAGGGAATGTGTGTGAGAGAGAGAATGTGTGTGAGAGGAGGGTGATGTGTGTGTGTGAATGAATGTGTGTGTGAGAGAGAGAGAATGTGTTGAAGAGAGAATGTGTGAGAGACCAAATGTGAGAGAGAGAAAATGTGTGTGAGAGAGAGAATGTGTGTGTGAGAGAGAGAGAATGTGTGAGAGAGAGAATGTGTGTGTGTGTGTGTGAGAGAGAGAATGTGTGTGTGAGAGAGAGAGAATGTGTGAGAGAGAGAATGTATGTGAGAGAGAGGATGTGTCTGAGAGAGAGAGAATGTGTGTGAGAGAGAGAATGTGTGTGTCAGAGAGAGAATGTGTGTGAGAGAGAGAGAATGTGTGTGTGAGAGAGAATTGTGTGAGAGAGAGAAGATGTGTGAGAGAGGGAATGTGTGTGTGAGTGGGAGAATGTGTGTGAGACAGACGATGTGTGTGAGAGGAGGGTGATGTGTGTGAGAGAGGAGGGTGATGTGTGTGTGTGAAGGAATGTGTGTCTGAGAGAGAGAGAATGTGTGAGAGACCAAATGTGAGAGAGTGAAAATGTGTGTGAGAGAGAGAATGTGTGTGTGTGAGAGAGAGAATGTGTGAGAGAGAGAATGTGTGTGAGAGGGAGAATGTGTGTAAGGGAGAGAGAATGTGTGTGTGGGAGAGAGAATGTGTGTGTGATAGAGCATGTGTGTGAGAGAGAGAGAACGTGTGTGAGAGAGAGAATGTGTTTGTGAGAGAGAGAATGTGTGTGTGAGAGAGAATGTGTGTGAGAGAGAATGTGTCTGAGAGAGAGAAGATGTGTGAGAGAGGGAATGTGTTTGAGAGAGGGAATGTGTGTGTGAGTGAGAGAATGTGTGTGAGAGAGAGGATGTGTGTGAGAGGAGGGTGATGTGTGTGAGAGAGGAGGGTGATGTGTGTGTGTGAAGAAATGTGTGTATGAGAGAGAGAGAATGTGTGACAGAGAGAATGTGTGAGAGACCAAATGTGAGAGAGAGAAAATGTGTGTGAGAGAGAGAATGTGTGTGTGAGAGAGAGAGAATTTGTGAGAGAGAGAATGTGTGTGAGAGAGAGAATGTGTGTAAGGGAGAGAGAATGTGTGTGAGAGAGAATGTGTGTGTGAGAGAGGATGTGTGTGAGAGAGAATGTGTATAAGGGAGAGAGAATGTGTGTGTGTGTGAGAGAGAGAATGTGTGTGTGAGAGAGGATGTATGTGAGAGAGAGAGAACGTGTGTGAGAGAGAGAATGTGTGTGTGAGGGAGAGAGAGGATGCGTCTGAGAGGAGGGTGATGTGTGTGTGTGAGACAATGTGTGTGAGAGAGAGAATGTGTGTGAGGGAGAGAGGATGTGTGTGAGAGATAGAGTGTGTGTGAGAGATAGAGAATGTGTGAGAGGGGAGGGTGAAGTGTGTGTGTGTGAGGGAGAGAGTATGTGTGAGATAGAATGTGTTTGAGAGAGAGAGAATGTGTGTGTGAGAGAGAGAATGTGTGTGTGAGAGAGAGAGAATGTGTGTGTGAGAGAAAATGTGTGTGTGAGAGAGAGAGGATGCATCTGAGAGGAGGGTGATGTGTGTGTGTGAGAGGAGGGAGTTGTGTGTGTGTGAGAGGAGGGTGCTGTGTGTGTGTGAAGGAATGTGTGGCAGAGAGAATGTGTGAGAGAGAGAGAATGTGTGAAAGAGAGAATGTCTGAGAGAGAGAATGTGTGTGAGAGAGAGAATGTGTGTCAGAGGGAGAATGTGTGTGTGAGAGAGAGAGGATGTGTCTGAGAGGAGGGTGATGTGTGTTTGTGAGAGGAGGGTGATGTGTGTGTGTGAAGGAATGTGTGAGAGAGCATGTGTGTGTGTTTGTGAGAGAGAGAATGCGTGTGTGAGAGAGAGAATG